>NC_057766.1:39805649-40031862 GCF_010389155.1 Erigeron canadensis
CCCGTAACCCGGAGAACAACAATATATTTCATGGTTTTTAAGTGTTCTTATGGTTTTCTTAATAATGGTTTAACTATAATACAATATCTTATTATGGTTCTCGTTTTGGTTGTGCTTTAACTATCAACAACAACATTAAGAAATTATGTGAGAATTCCTAATTACATTATTAATATGATTTTACATAAAAAAAAAAAAAAAGTGTGTTGGATGAAATTCAAAACCAAATCAAATACTGAAATACATATATAAATATATAAAAAATACTAGTAAAAATTATTATTATAATATATATTTTTGTGAGTTTACATGAGTCCTATAACAATGTAATGTCAATGTTGTTCGGGTTGGCAGGTTCTCAGATTTTTCCCTGGGTTAGCCCGGCCCGACCTACAACCCGAGATTTCATAAAATATAGGCCCGCGGACTGGACCATATACTTAACGGGTTGGGTCGGGCTCGGTTTTTTTCGGGTAGGTTAAACGGGTTTGACGGGTATTTTGATCACCCCTACATATCAGATCGGATAAAATATGCATGTCTATCTTTATATAAAACAGTCTGAATATTTCAGTTCTACCGACATCTCCTATGGCTCAACAATACTATAAAACTAGGTGTTTGCTTTAGGCCTTAAAAATTTTAAGGCCTCAATATTTTGTATATTATACTTAATAATATTTTGCATTGGAGTTACACCTTTTTGATTTTTGCATCAACATATGCATCTTTTTTATTAATTACTAATAGTTCAATAATAAAAGTCGAGTTATTTTTTTTAAATTTATATGATAATAAATTAGGCTACCAAATATAATCTCGTTTGGGGCCTCCAAAACCCTTAAGCCGCCACTAAATCCCCTATATGTCAACGTTTCACTAGAAATGTTTGTCCTTACAATACATAAATTTGTATAACTTCTTCGACATATATAGAGATAAAACTAAAAATGTCATACTGTAGCTGTGTAACATGATGAGTGGTTAACATTCAAAAACGTAAATACATAAAGTCATAAGTTTATCAAATTCGTCACAATTACGGTTTTCCACGTTATATATTCTAGTATTCTACTGTAATTTGAAGTAATAATGATGTTCTATAATTTTACAGAGCAAAAGAATAGATGATTACAGAAAAACTTTTATGATTACTAGAACATCAAATCGATATTTTTGATTTTCATGAAATCTTACTTTCCTCTTTTGTAAAAATGGAAAAAGATATATAAATTTGAATACAAAATAAAATAATCTTACTTCATTGGGTATTACGTAAACAAAAAAGCATGTTTCATTCTTCGTAGTCCTTGCAAAAATGATTTTATGCTCTATCTAAAAGAGTAACTTTATATGTCACAAGCAAGCAAAAGAGACATTCCATACATTAAGACAGACGGTGCAGCCAATAAATATCAGTCCAATTGATCAGAGGTATTCCCGGTTTTATCCAAAGTCTTGAGTTCGATCTTTAGGGATGGCAAAACCTTGTGGTTTTTCCCTCTGAATACTTGTAACGGCCCATGGTCAACATCTCGTTGTCTAAAGTACGTGTAAGGCTTCACTATTATTCGGTGAGGTTTTTCTAATGTTGTGTTACATCTAAATGGTGGGAAAAAAAAAAGACAGCAGGTGCAAGGATTGTGAATTTCTAAGGGTACTGGCCATTGATTGGCGATAATTAGTATTTTTAACGAGAGAGTACAGATATATGGCTTTAAACCATCATATATGATGCGACCAATAATAATACGAGTACTAAGGAAGGAGTGTCAGTGCATTAATGCGGATCGAAAAATAATTTTAAGCCTGAAAAATAACTAATTGTAAAATAATACTTTTGTTAATCCAAATAAGATATTTTAATAATAACTAGCATACTATCTGCGCGTTGCACCAGAATTTTATAACCATTTTTTTGGGTAAATACATTTGTTACAGTGTGTCAAAATTACATATTATAAGATTTTGTTAATTGTTTCAAAACTATATGTATTTTAGTGTTGTAGCGTATAGAAAGACATTTTTGAAACCATAAATATATTGAAAGAAACATTTTTGGAACAAAAAAATATGCTTAATCTCTTAATCCACTTCTCTTTTTAAGGGGTTAAAGATAATATGGAAAATGTTAACGTGCATAAAAAGATGGTACAGTTTTCATACTAACGTCTACCCCTGAATTTTATGGTAACTTTACAATTATTTAATGTTTTTAACGAAAACTCTTAAGGCTTCGTTTAATAAAACCCTGAAAATATCATATTCCATTATACATGAAATATCAATATAACATATGACAATACTTCCATTAGTATCTATTAATTTGTTCAAACTTATATATGTTGGATATGTAATTGTAATTCTTAATGTAATTGTTTTTTTTGCACTTAATAAACCAAATTTGCACTAGTTGGTATTCCAGTCCTCGATCTCGTCGTGTTGTTTGTCTGATTAATATGAGGTTTTCTCCATCCGTTTTTTCCTGAAAATTGGATTGACATTCTGCACGAATGATGTATGTATCAATAAATGGACGAACATGCTATGACCATTCGAACGTTAAAAAAAACATAAAGAAATGACATAAACAGATACATATATCGAACAAGACAATGAATTTTTACACAAACTATTTTCACATACACATATAACTATATATATACTATATTAAAAAAAAAAAAAACCAACTCCCTTGTTGAAAGTTAAATGGGAAAAATTATCTAAAATGATTTTAATGATTAAATTACATTATCACTCCTTTATCCTTTAAAATATCTTTATTAACCATTTACATCAATTACTTTTACATCAATTATCTACACCACTTGACGTCGAATTTACCACAAACAGTTGCCCCACTACCACACCATTACCGTTATGACCACCTCTGCATTGTTCAAGAACCTTTCTATCTCGTGCAATTGCAAAAGTGAAAAGACTATTTTCCTAGTGAGTTCAAGATTTGGAGATATTTAGGCAGTGTAAAATAAATTGTTCTCCTATAGAGTGCCTTAAAGAGACGGAAAAAAAATGTCGGTTAGATCTCTTTGCATTTGTGTATAATGCGACCGGTGTTCGGCTACGTATATGGGATCTCCCTTCTGATTTTAATAGTCGTTGGTATGTTGCGTGATTATCTTGTATTGTTAAAAATTAACTTGTTCCTTATCTTTTATTGTCTGTTGGATCGTGTCTTGTAATCACTAGTTTCTTACTATCGTTTTTGATAAAATTTTAAATATCGTTCGAAAAAAAAAAGTAAAAATAAAAATAGTTTGCATAGTCTCGTCTCTTTGGGCTACATAATAATATTGGTGCAATCAAATGTGTGTTGGAGGAACACAAACCACGTGAGGATCACTATTATGTAAAACCAACGTACAACAACATCCTGAACTTAGACGTGGCCAGCTGTATAATGGAACGGAGACAGGGGTACTTTTGGAAAAACAACTTAGATTAAAAGCATCAGCTTGACTTTGACCATACGACCTTTGACCATGCAAATGTTAAACAACATAAAGGTTTACAGTATACGTATTATTTTCCTTCTATCTTTTTGGAAATCGCATTTCATAGGCTCACACTTTAATCCTTTATGCATAATCATGATTTGGAAGCATGTATCCTCTGTATTTTTTGTATTCCAACGGCATTGCTAAAACCTTTTACCACATTTTTACATAATTTTCTTTATTGAAATATTTAGGCTCTAATGACATTACTCTTTCATTTACTTAACTTTAATTTAAACAAAATCCGAATATTTTTTAAAAAACCCCTTTCGAACTTTTTATCACATATGTATTTAAACGTACAATAGAGCTAATGTTGTTACATATACCAAATCATCGAGAAAAACGATAAACGAGTTAGTCTTTTATATTTTCAGTTTAATTTTTTCTAAAGATTACAAATTTATAGGTTTTATTGACTCATATATTGTGCGTAAGCTTTCAAACTTTTAAACATACACAACGTATTAGAAGTTTTATCCTTTTTTTCAATCAACTAATTGAACTAACTTTTCCTTTTCAATCAATTTATTATTTTATTTATTCTCCTAACAAAACAATCTTTCCAAAGTTAATATAAAACCTATTACTTTCTAAACAATTAATAATAACTCGTTTTTTCTTTTGTTGAAAGCAAAACAAATTTTCTCTTCACTTTCTTTAAGGCCTCATTGATAGTGAGTTTTTGGATGGGTCAGGTAAGATTTTGGGGTGTCTTTATAAAGAAAAAAGATGAGGAAGAGATATTATTGATAATGAGTGAAAGAAACGTTTTAAGAGAGAGAAAATTTAATATAACAATAAGATAAAGGTGAAAATGAGATTCAGTGGTGAGAAAGACCTAATTCACACCATTTAACTAAAAACTCAAATATATCAAAACATATTTCTTTTTCCAAGTAAACACAAATACGTCATTAGTTAAAAACTTTTCAAAATACAATATAATGGTTTGTTAGGATGATAAAATTATCTTTGTAAAGTAATTAGGGATGTAAGGATAACATGTTCTTATTAACTTTTCAAAATGAAATATAAATTATCATATTTTTATTCTTAAATTACACCAATATTAATTAGGATTCAATTCAAAACTTTAAATAAACTCCTTAATAATTCACTAAACAAATATGGAGATCAACTATCTATTTAACATTCTTTAAATTGGTATATTTAGACCAACTAATTCTTAAAGACACATACATGCGTACATGCGTGTCATGTATGTTTAGCTCATGGATTATTATATCGCAACACGTTATCTAGAATATCTCTAGATGTTCCTATATATCAATAGAAATATTGGAAACCAATATCAATGAATATAATTCGACTTTTTATATTAATAATCATATTTTCACAACCACCACGACCGTCATCACTTCTCATCGCTATCACCGACGTAGTCACCATCGGTCGCCGTCACTACTGTCGCCTCCACCACCATGTTGCCACTTCCATCACCACTACTCGTCGCTACCAACATCGTCATATCAAGCGAACAAGCGTGTAGTATATAGTACATATATTCATGTTTGTTTGTGTGTATTATAAAAGTTATACTATATTGTAAATGAACTAAAGGTTCTTATGAATTTTTTCTGCACTCATAAACTATTATAATTTAATTTGATTATATGCTTATGAATCTCTAAATATATATAAAAAAGAAACTTTAATTCTAAACTGAATATCGTCTTTTAGATAAAGTTTAACTTTTAATAAGAACTATTAGTTCAAAAGATGATGTCATATACCTTTTTTAATTTTTATTTAATAAATTTAAATATGGTTATTAATCATGGAAAGTAATTCCTACATTTTATAATTATAAAAAGTAGCTATTTTATTCTTAGAATTGTGGAAAATAATTCTTAAATTTTAGATTATACTTTTTAAAATTACTTTTTATTTTTTTTACTTTATCCAATTCTCTTTTATTTTATGTCGTACACTTTTTAAGTTATGAGTTTATATCTGGCTTATATTATATAATGCTATAAATATTGGTTATACGTATTTAATTTTACATTGTTAATATGTTATAATATGTTAATGAGTAAATATTTTGGATAGTAATATAATTCAAATTTTTAAAAATAAAAAATATTTGGATAAAAAGGTATTACCTATATACATACGGTGCCTAAATTAATAAAAATAAATAAATAAAATATTGTAAAAATGACAAATCAACATTTTTCAACATATTTTTATCTATGTTTGTTAAATTTTTATACAAAGAATTTTACATATCTATGTTTAATTTTATACCGTCATAAAAAATATAATTAACACACATATCTTATTCCTTTGATATGAGAAATATTTAAAACATTAAATTTCAATATGTCTTATTTATAACTATTAATTATATTATAAGTTATAACAACAACTTAATATATTTAGTCCGCTTATTATGCGAGAAATAATCTAGTTATATGATATACATAATATACATACTTATTATATACATCAAAACAAGTTCACGAAACCAATGTGATTCACATTTTTTTTACTAGGTTATTTGTTGGGGAAAATTTTGAAAATTTATTAGTGTAAGGGTTGGATGGTGTGAACCAATTATAGAGGGCCAAATGGAGAGGCAAAGGATTTTGGTACAACTCATGACACAAAGACGGAAATGAGAAGGGTCGTTGGTGATTTTATGTATCTTAGCTGGTGCTCTTGTGCCTATTAGTTGGCACTCTTAAAGCACCCTCACCCAATAAAACTAAATTAGCCGAATGGATCTCCTCCATAAATAAACTACTCGTATTTATATATCCAAACCCTATTAAAAATGTCAATGTATGATATATTAAACCTTTTAAAACACAAGTACTTATGACCCATGAACATGTATAATAGCCAAAATTTCATCTCTCATATTCCATATGGAGAGAAAGCCTAAAAAATAAAATAATGCGCCTATCTTTTACATAGATTGATGTAACTGTACCTATTCGTCTATTGATTAATCTTTAATAATTTGTTGGATAGTTTTCTGGTACAGGACTTGGAATGAGGATGTAAGTCCTTATGAGAAAGTAACAGCTCATCACTTTCACATTTCTAGCTATACGTATTCGATTTTGCCAACAGTAGATTTACATCATTGTACTATGCAGATTTAGAGTGTATTAATGTATTATTAATCTTTCAAAACGACATATATGTTTCATGGATATGGATATTAGTAAAAGTAATACTTGACAATTTAAAATATTATATAAAAAGGAAAAAAAAAAGGAGCTGACAAACTCGGATCCACATTTACAACGGCGTCGGATATAAGTCGAGTGTTATTGTGTCAAAAACTTTGTTGTTTACTAGTCATTTACACCGTTCTCTAATGTCATGATTAAGCATAAAGGATAACATTATGGATTAAATATATTTAAAATCGATTGGCAAAGCGACATAAATGAAAACTAGATAAACTTTGTGACCAAGTGACCTTTTTTTAAGAAGAATATTATCTCAGATAACAAAATTTAATATTTGGAGAACATCATATAAGGCTGATTTAAAATTATAGAAAGCAACTATTCATGATAGGGAAGGTCTTGTATATGTAGAATGAAATGATGCCCACGTCGTGTATAACAAATTATATATGTCTTTTTATTTATTTATTTAATCATCAATTTGGATCAAGATAATTATATATTTTCACATGGTAAAACTTTCTCAAGCGTGGTCTTTGTTTTTATATTTCAAATGAAATGATGCATATTGCAAAGCCTCTACAACTTTAGAATTTTTCAATTTTAATCACAAAAAACTGTTGGTGTACAGTTGTGCAACCGAAGTCTTAATACATTATTGATTACAAAATTTAATCATCATATATTTCTAGTTATAAAATTAATACGAAAAAAAGGTCAATTAAATGTGAGTTGTGACAGCCGCATGAGAGTTTAGTGGACTACTTTTTAGTTGTGATCATGATCACCACGCACGTGCATTCAACGTGTCATCCCATGTCTATCACGTATTCACGTGTACCTCTCGTGATATCTCTTCCCATCACAAATCACAAATTCACAACCCTGACTCCAGAGGAATGTCACCACCAATTATTGAATTTTTCAATTTCACATAAAACTTCGAATACTAACTTTGCTGACTGAAAAAAGTAAAAAAAAAAAAATTGAGATAAATACTCTGTTTTATTTTGCTTCTCAAGAAGTAATGAGGGGAACTCCGGACTACTAAAAGTGACGCATAGTAATGAGCTGAATGCCTGAATCAAACTTTAGACCACCATTAAGTCCGTACATAAAAGCCGAACACATAAAATTGTCTTAAAGATACCGAAAACAAAGAACACTAGATTGCTAAGAACAATCAACCAGCATCTTCACCATCAGTCATGTAAGAGCAAATATATATTGCGAAATCAAGGAAGAAGCAAATTTTGCTATTTACTAAAGCTCAATAACACCTTCATCGATAGAGGGAACAACAGTTGGAAACAAATGATAGTTAGAAGAACGAACGGTAAAAAAAATAATAAATTTGGATGAAATAAGCATACATGTTTAATATGAATAAAGAGTTAATACATCAACCATTATCTAAACATGGATCACTCGATAAATAACATTAACGAGAGGAAAGTTACAAATTTCAACAACAAAAAACAATAACTAATGGCATACCAACCCAAACATAACTTATTCCCGCCCCAAGAAAAATCAACGGGATTAACAGCACGTTTTAACATAAGACTAACAGGAAAACCTATATAATACTGAAGATACCAAGTTACTGAATGAATCAGTAAACAAGAAACTCGAAAACTCCACAACAGATCATGTCCTCTTGGCTGCAAAATCCCACAAAGTTGTAACTATAGAGTATAGATGTTTAACATATAACAAAAGCCACAACATGCACAGATACTTTGGTCTCTGCGGGTTTTCTGTTGTGGATAACAGAGGCATACAGAAATTCGAATAGTTCTTTCAGACACAAATAATCTTTAGACAGGCAAATCTAAGAGCTCATCTTAGAAAAGCTTTCGGAAATTTTCAACATTCCTCTTTGGTGGATGTGTATCACCAAGACACCAACCTAAAAAAAAAACTGAGCTTATGCCCCACTGGTGCTTAATGCTTTTGTAAATGGTGATACACTTTAAAATTTACAAAGATCACACAAACAGTTATCTTAAGACTGCAAATAATTTTAATTTACTGTGCAATGTTCGAAAATAAAAGCACATATGTAGATCATTCACATCAACATAATGCATAAATTATTTAAGGATAAAGAGAGATATTACTTGGAAGTTCAAACATGTGAATTCAAAAAATTCATGCCTTGTGTATAAGATCCTTGATGAGTGTACTGCAAATTAATTCACAAAACCAAATTTAAGAAAAGGGACACATCAAAATACAATCAACGAAAAACAAACTGAAATCCTGTAAAATCAAGAACTATGATACAAGTACAAATTCGCTAACCTGTGCATTTGGAACAAGCTGAGATCCAACTGCATCTTTCTTTCCAGATCCATCTCCGCCTCTTGCAGATCCCTTTGTATCACCCTGAGTAATAAATGTATATACCCTAACATCAGCTATCGTACACATGACAAACACATCAACAAATACTGATTAAAGTGAGTTCAGTAAAATGTGTGTCAAATGAATCACATACCTCTAACTGCATACATCAGTATTCCACGTAAGCATCCAGCAGTGAAGCAGAAAAATACAGAGGTAAAAAACGTGTTAGAAAATTAACATCAGAAACTGATAAAGCTGGGATATCAACAGATAACCTTAAAAAACAAAACGAAATGTTTGTTGTACCAACATTTTGAAAACTATTCTTCTCCTAACATACAAGTTTTACATAAAAATATGACATTGAAATATATCCAGCATATGTTATGTTTGGATGACTTAAAATTTGTATAAACTACTCGTCACAAGAAACCAGAACCATCTTAGCCTCAATTTGATTACTGTTATGTACTACTGGAATACGCCCAAATCTAGCAGAAGATATGGCCATGAGCTCTTTTAGATAGGTAATTGAGGACAAAATCTTGGGAGGAAGCAAGTTTTATATTATATGTTGAAAGCACAACATAGGAGGTAGCATGCCTCGATCTTGTCTTTAAATGCCAAATATAGGACAGATTCAAGAGGGGTAACAGATTCCATATGGTTTTTCGGTTGAAAGCACAAAGATAGGATGCCATATGACTTGACATGTAATACATAGAACTTTGATGAAATCTAATAGTAAAGATTTCATTTTGTGACTCGCCAACCTGGTGTTAATACTTATTCTATAGAATCAAGACTTATGTTATATGAAACTTTTTTTACATCCACTTTGATACCCTCACTTGGGTTATAGGCAAGCAGCACTAAGCTTGGTCATATGTTATACGCCTTGTATTCAGACAAGAAACAAGAAAGAAAGCCTATTTGAAAAATGAGAAAGTTGTTGGTGAAGACAAAACCCCCAAACCATCATCATCTTTTCACTTAATGGTTGATACAGAGACCAGAGAAGTAACTCCTGAAAGATTAAAATTATGGAAAACTAAACTTGACAAAACTCTTAGTGTCTTCACAAAGATTGAAACTCCTCAGTTTAGGAAGATAGACGCCATTAGAGTTTACTATGAAGCTTTTGAAGATAATACTAGTTACAAGTTCCAATAAAAATTTGTTCACCAATTTAATTTAATAGTTTAATATTGAAGCAATTAAGTTTAATATATTCCTGTCAATTAAACTTTATCATTATATTCAAAAGACATGATACAAATGTGTTTGTGTATAATGTAGGTTACTTCGCTGATCAGTTATAGCGTATGGTGTCGACATCATGTTAATGCCTGAGTAGGTAAGCGTCATAGATGAGACTGAAGGTTTTCATGTTCTAATGCATCAAGTTCATAAATGGGAATCTTGTCAGGTTCTAATCTACATAGCTAAATAGAACTATAATCTTAATTGGATCCTTTGAGCACTTGATACCTGTTTCATAATGAGCATTCTTTGTTTGGGATTGATTATTAAGGGTTCTGAAAGTATAAATTACAAGTTGGGACCATCACTCAACCGACGAGGAAAGTCTAGTATTCATGAAAACTACTGGCAAAGTGGCATGCTAATAGAGTCCCTTTTTGAGTCTTACTTGTATTATGTGTTGTTTGTATCTAAATTGTGATATTAATACATGTTAGAATAACATGTCGATCTGCTCTACTAAAGAATAATAAATGCTGGGAACAATTAGGTATGTTTAATAGCTTAAGTCACTTTGTTCATTCTTTAATGAACCTATGTTAGGTAAGATGCTTGAATTTCGGTATACATAATTTGCAAGTCTTCTTTACATCACATGCTGTAAGATTGGTATGAACAACCTCTGCATAAATCTTAGGTTACACATGCTAGACATCTAGAACTAGTAAATGATGTAGGAATAACGATTTTAATATCATAACATCAAAAGGCGAACATCCAGATTTGGCTCATTGTGACAAAACACGTAGAGACGCCTATAAAGGGAAATGGGAAGTGAGGGTCATTACGCGTCAAAATATTGTGGTCCTCCCAAATGATAAAGAATACCTCATAGTCTCATACGGTCATACCATCCAATCCGAATTTTACAATCTTGCATTAGAATCATAGTAACATAAGAACAACTAGTAACAAGTACAAAAAACATTATTTACCTCTCGGTAGCGAGACAGGTAAGCCTTAAGTGGTTCGATATAATCTTCAAAACCTAACGTAGCCATTGCCCAAAGCAAATCATCACCGTTAATCGTCTTGCGCTTCTCTTTCTGACACTTATCACTAGCCCTAACATACCACCCGCAATCAAACTCATCAACTACAATATACATATATACTATACTATAATTATAATGATCTTATATTTATAACAGAATAATTACGATAGAGACACGTACTCGCTAGTAACGAAACTAATGAACTCAGAAACACATTCCTGAACAGTATCCTTAGCATCTTTAGCTATCTTTCCATTAGCAGGCAATGCTTTCTTCATGATTCGGCTTATGTTAGCAATCGGAAGGAACCTGTCTTGTTCTCGGATGTTGGAGTGTGGACTCTGTTCGCCGCCGCTGTCGTGACTACCACCGGTCGGACTTCCTGGAGCGTCCGTCATATCGAAACCCTAATTTTATCAGAAATCGTTGTTTATTAATTAATCAAATCTACTGATCAGTAATAAACGAATAATCAATTAAAATAAGAGAAACAAACAGATAAATAAATCAATTAATCGATTAAGGAAGATAGAGTGTAAGGAATCGTAGCAAAAAGTGAGGTGAAATTGGGGGTTTTGAGATGGATAGATATATATACCTGTAGATAGATAGATATAGAGAGAGGAATTTATATAAAAATGTTTGTATTTGGCGCGAAGACAAGGGAGGGATCTGATTGGGTTGATTATGATGCAGGGAGAGATAGATCGGACGTTGGAGAAGAGAGATTGTGTTTTGAATTTTGTGATTTTATTTTTTTTTCCTTTTCTGAGATAGAGAATGGGATGAAGAGAGATCTTTATTGGAGTTTCTTGGCTTCGTTCTATCTCCACCGTTCCTTTTTTTTTCTTTTCTTATTTATTTTATTCATCTATATTTATCCCTTTTTTTTTCCAACCAAGAGATAGTGTGACTATTATTATCATAAGAAAAATAATTAATCTTTTTAAAATTTCTTCTAAAATCATCATGATACTTTTTTTACTCTCATCTTTTAATTTTACTACGTGTTATAGTTAAGAGGATTTTTAAGATGATTAGTTAAAGATATATATCATTTTTCTATATAAATGAGTATCTTTTCGAAATAATTACATGATACACAACAATACCTAGTTTCTTACATACCATGAAAATTTTGAGCAGCGGATTAAAGTTTAATGTTAAAATGAGGTGTTCATTATATATAGTTGACAATTCATCTCTAAATTAATTATCAATCTCGCACAATCAAGCCATTTTAAATAGATGTAACATCACATTAGCATTAGTATGATTATATAAGAGCATTCACAGTGATAATAAGTCTTAATGACTTTTTTTTTTTGTCACATAATTATTCCATTATCATTTACCTAACAAAAAGCTATTACTCTAATAATAAAGCTTTTTCTATAACTTTTTTTACCATTAAAAAGGGAAAAAAAGTCTTATGCTCAAAAGGTTAAGGTTTCTCAACCTATTAATCAAATAAGTCATTTAACCCAATGCTATCAACCTTTATAAAGATTTTTTTTCTTTAAAACAAGTCATTTAAGTGATGTATGTTATATAATCGAATAATAATATTATAAAACTTAAAATTGATAGATTACCTCTACTCATAAGTTTGTTCCAAAAGATTTGGGTATTTCATTATTTTAATGGGCCGAGTTCGTCTAATTGTATTGGTCCATGAAGTAACAAAACCAGTTACTTTAAAGAGATTTTGGCCCAATTATCTGCCTCAATGATTGTATATTGTATTCTTGTTAGAAGTACTCAAAATCTTAATGCTGCAACCTGTAACTAACAAGCCTCCTTAAGACCTTAACCAATCTCCAAACTAGATTCCAAATTCAAAATCTCAGATCCTTCTTAATTAACGAATGTGTATAAAATGAATTCGTACAAAACTTATGCATTAGAGTGGACTTATATACCATTAATCTTCATAAGAAAATAAGAAATTACTCCATTAGACTAGTCTTATGGATATATAGGTCGCGGATTCCATTATTATCTAAATTTTAACTTTTTAGTATGATTTTGATGTAAATAGTTTTCACGTAATATCAATTGTAGAATCCAATGATAAATCTCATCTCTTGATTTTGATGCAAATCAAGAGTTTTCACCTATTATGATTTTATAATTAGGAGGATTTTAAGAAGGGTAAATTAAAAAATATATATATCATTAATTACCCTATCATTATACATAGATTATTACCAAGTTTAATTATTACATCGATGAGAATCATGAGATATTATACATAGATTACCCTTTTTTTAACAAGCTGGCAAACTTTCTTTCCAATTATGATAAGATAATAATGCACAACCAACTTTTCTAAAAAATGTGCATTTTAATTTCTCTTTGTTTATACATTGTTTGTTTTTTAGTCAACAATGCAAGTCTAAAAACGAAACCTAAAATGGTGGTCACGTAACACCTAACCGCCGAAACCAATCTGAATTGACTTTGTTCTAACTATATTTAGTTATGAGTCGGGATGGGAATAAAACATTATCAGTTCGGTATGATGAACGACTGCCGACCCGGCTCCAGCCACCCGTCCTCATAAAATTAGACTTCATTTATTGCAACTTAATTTTGACTCCTTCCGACTTTATGTACCATTTCGACTCCCATGCATGTCTTCATCGTTTCATACATTCCTTTGTATTTTATGAAATAAATGTATCTACACCTTTGTATCATATAAAATTTAGATATATTCTATGTATGTACGCAGTGTGTATATGTATATGACTTTCATATATGATATGACATGAAAAGATGGATACCTTTCCAATGAATGTTGGTCCACAATATCTATTTAAGTGTTATGTTGGTATCAAACAGGGCCGGCTCGGTACGATATGGAAAACATTGACTATTTGACCCTACAAGTTTAAGGTACAACCCTCCCAATAAAGTTAGCATTAATATGCATTAGGTGGTTGTACACTAGTACAAGTTACTATATAAGGTTTTGACTATTCGATTTGTGCTTAAGAATTTTGAGGTGATTTGTCTTTATACATGACAGTTATCGAATGGTAAGGCGGGTGAAATTCAATTGGGTACGTAACAGTATTTATTGCACATGGTGTATAAGGCTATCTCTAATGGAGGTGTCCTTAGATATCCTTTGTCGCTGAAGTTTGTCTAAACTAAGGATTTTTTGAAGGATGCCCTTACCTAAGAGCACGCCCTTACTTGTCCTTACTTAATATATTTTTGTTTTTAGTGGAGGTAAAAAGATATGTAAGGATATTTGTATGGTTGGATATAAAATTATAAGATTTGAAAGATTTGTAAGGATGTATAAGGATTTTTAAGGATATGATGTGGCAGCTTAAGGCGTCCTTAGCATTGAAGATAGTCTAATACTCGTAGGGTATATCATATCAAGTCTCACTCGATATGAAAACAAACTTCACATTTCACAACACTCACTGCAACAAATTTTTCGATTGTATGCGCTCTTTAAAAATGCGTAAAATTTGGTTAAGTTGTTTGGGCTTAAACATGTGTAAAAATAGTCTACATTAAAAAGTGTGAAAAAAGTTACAAGTTTCACAATTAAAAGTGTGAAGAAAAATGTTTACACACTAATAAGTGTGTACAATATTAGATTTGTACACTTTTAAATGTATAAATCATTTTCTGCACGGGTGATTTTCTACGCACTGAAAAATCATTTCTTCGCGGATTATTTTTACGCAAATGCGTAGAAATTACTTGCGAAAAAATGATCTTCACACTAATAAGTGCATAATTTATAAAATTTGTACACACTTATTAATGTGAACATTTTTTCTTCACACTCTTAAGTGTGAAACTTGTCGTTTTTTTCCACATTTTTTAATGTGGACTATTTGTACACATTTGTAAGTACGAACAATTCAACAAGATTTTAGGCACGTTTCAAATTTGTGTAAAATAAAATGTGTATAATTAACTAATTTGTTTTAGTGACTATATATATAAGTTTTGTTTTGTTTTGTTTGACCAATATGTGAAAATAGTACTGGCGTTGTTGTACTTTGACTCAAGGCTGAATGTTAATTAAATAAGCACGGCAAAGCTAGCTAGCGGAATAGCGGATGCTAATGAATATATAGTTCTGGCACGTAAGAGAAAGAAATTTCAAAAGTACCCCTCACGTGGGTAGCACGTGGGGGTTTAACAGTTTAACGGAGACTAGATAATGGTTGAGCGATCAAAAGACTATATGTGAATTTTATCTTCCTATAAAGGAGTGCTAGCGATGTGTTGGATTAACATGACAAAACGTGATCATTTTGATAAACCACAGGGATGCTTTGTGCCGTTTACTTATTTGTATTTATGACAATACTCACATTATTTGACAAGGATAAAGTTATTGTACTTTTTTATATTCTTGCTAAAAAAATTCCTTCATTTATTTTCTTAATGTATATGTAAACGAAGGGTTGGGTATTGTAAAACAAGTATTAAAGTAAAACAAATAAGACAAGATCTTGACCTTTAGATCATGATTAAATTGATGCATGAAGATTCACGAAGTAATTGATGAACGATTATTTTGATGATGCTGTGATTTTCAGTGAAGAGAAACATATTGTTTTATCTGTTTTACTTTAATATTTGTTTTATTTTACCTAAAACCATGCAAAGGATACCATAAAAGTTTAGAGTAATTAAATTAAGCAAAATAATGTAAATTCAGTAGCCTCGAGAAATCAATCATCAGTTATCCGAAGTTGTTTCCGATATGTATTACATGGGACTCTATTTCTCTATATGACTATGTTTGGCACAAGCTTTTCAAGAGCTTTTCAGAAGCTTTAACTTTTAATTTCAAACTAAAGCTCCTAAAATGTTAAAAGCTTTGTTTGGATGTGATGAACGTCCATTTTGTGATTATTTCCTATATCATTAGGTCGTCTTTTGATGTCTAAATGAGTTAAGAAATGTGAACTTTTGGTACTTAATGGGATGACATGTTATGATAGGTTTACAAGACGTGCAAGTGAAGGCAAACGTATCTACTCAACTTAACACGAAGCCACAAGACTTTTGGACGAAGACTAGTAAACGGAAGATGAAGAATTCGAGGCCAACATGAAACACACAACCACATGTTAGTATTTTGGACATAACTTCTTCATACGTACTCCATTTCGAACAAGTAAGGTATCCACAAAAAGGCGAGAGAAAGATCTACAACTTTTATGTTGATGTCCAGGAGTAGCGCCACTCACATGAAGCTACAACGCCGCTAGAAGTCATTCTGAAGCCAACCAACGGAGCTGGAACATCAACCAGCGGAGCTGGGAGCCAGCCAGCGCTGCTGGGACTTCTCCAACGCCGCTGGGAAGGTCGGCCAGATCTAGGGTTTTCCTTAAAACCTATAAATACCCCCCTAAACCCTAAGATTCGTAGCTCATTTCCTCCAGGCGACTTTGGGGGGTGTTCTAGGGTATTTTCATCAGATCTAAACCCTCGTAACACCTCTATATCATCTGAAAGATCAATCATCAATTATCAACAACAATTATCATTCAACAAACAATTATTAGGTCAAATCAATTAAGGTTCGTGGTGTTGATTTGAAGGAGCGGCCAAGAAGGATACGGATTGCGTCACTTCGATTTCCCTATTATTAGTTTGATCTTTTCTTTACTTTTTTTGTTATTGTTAGCGTACTTAATTGCAAGACTATTTGGTTGGCAATTGTTCTTATGGATTTATTTTTATTAATGATTGTTAGGTTTCTTTGTCTTGTCATGAGTAGCTAAATTGTTATGCATCTGCTTGGATAACGTGATCATGCCTTTATAGTGATATTGTGTGCTTGTACTTGTTGAACCGTTTGTATGCTTGATCTAGTTAAAGTAGGTTGGGGACTTGACCAGAAGCCAAACTGCTTGGGTGACTTGACAGGAATCCCGTAAACTATAAAGATTAGGTCATAAAAATAGACTTAGTTCATCATCTTAATTAGGGGACTTGATAGGAAGCTTAATTAAAGGGTTAGGTGCGTTGACAGGAATCTTAACCACTTAGACCGGGGGACTTGACAGGAAGCTTGGTCGTGATTAGTCGTTCAACAATTATAAGTAATTTGGTAGATGATCTATGTGGCATGTGAACTGTTTCTAAGTAGATGTATCCTTTCCATTATTATTATCTTTGCTTTACTTTTCAAATCATTTAGTACTTCCTCGCTAGACCAAGTGGTTGGAAGCTTTTTCTAGTTTTAGTTAATTAAGTCGTGACAAACCCCCAACAATCTTAGAATTACACCTAGCCGCATTCTTAGATTATAGTCCCTGAGAACGATCCTGGTCTTACCTATATGCTATACTATAAACGAACGGGTCCATTGCCCGTGAGTGAGTGTAGTAGAAAAGTTAACTTTGTAATAAATAAATTTAAAACTTGTCTGAAAATTTAATTAAACTTCTAGCTCATCAGGATGCAACTAGCTTTAGCTTTTATTTGAAAGAAAAAGCTCCAAAATGAAACGCTACTTGAAGTAGCATTTTAGGAGCTTTAGCTTTTCAATGAATACACAAATATCTATTGAAGTTGCAGGTATAACTACCATACCAAACACTTTTAAAAAATAAAAGTTACAGCTTACAACTCCAACAAAAAGATCCAGCTACAAGCTACAATTACTTTTGCCAAACATATACTATCTAATTAACCAATAACTTTAATACTAAACCCAGTCGAAAGATCGAACAACTAGAGTTATGAACCCCAATAGTATTAATTATAAGCATTTTTCTTGTACGTATATCTTAGACAATACCAAAACAAAAAATACAATTACGTCGTACATTGACATATTAATTAAATTAATAAAATGGCATAGCAAATAATCACTCTTCCATCTTGTTACCTATACATATAGCCGGTTTTAGAAATCGATTGGGGGTGAAACTGCGAAAGTATTATAGGTTCAATGCCATGATCGACGAGCTAGAGCAAATAAAAACCTAATTTATTAGACCATTTTCATGGTTCAGCGGAATAGGTTTTCTAATTGACCACAATTTTAGTGTGCGTAAGTGAGCTTGAATTCATGGCCTTGAATATTATTCCATTGAAGCTTCTGACATGAACAGATTAAGCTCCACATGTAATTCAACCTTTTGAAAAGGATTAAAAAAAAAATAGAGGAGCTGAGGAAGACTGGTTCAAACGAAATTCATATGTAGACGTTGAACGCACGCTTTTCAAGTAGGTCGTAACCTGAGATCAAACAATTAATTATGTTCCATATATAGCATTGAGAAACAGCTGAACGTGCTATTGGAAATATATAGTCATAATAGATGGCGTGTCTGATTTGCATTCAGGATGTAGACTCTTACGTCGACACAAATCCACGATACATTCTATTTATTAGATGCAACCAGAACCAAATACCAGGCTAGCTCTTTGATTTAATGCGCGCAATGTATCCCTTAAAATCTTTTAGAATATATATACTCGACCTTATTCTTCATAAGAAATAAAATGCTTAGGTTAAGTTAGCATTCGATCATACATGGATATTATTTGATGATTATTGTCAAACAGGCCAAGTTATTGAACATTTTATTAATAAGGGATGTACGTAATGCTTTCTCCATATCTATATCTATATATCTAATAAAACAGCTTTATTAAGCCATCCTTTTTAATTTAAAACTTATCTTAAAAATTGACACATATGATTTATCTTATGTGACATCTCCTATTTTTTTTTACAATATTTAAAGTTAAAATAAATATAAATACTAATATATAAAAAAACCCGTACGCATATTAATTTGCAAAATCTTAAATGCACTATATGACAAAAATAATATAAAAAAAAAATCCCAAACACGTTATATATTATTTATAAAAAAAAACCCTTAAATCTTTTACTTTGTAAACTGTAGCAATAAGGTTTTACTTTTTCAATTTCTATTGTAGCCATAAAAATAAATAACGCATTCAAACTATATAACTTAAACCAATATTTATTGATTATTATCAATGTCAATACTAAAAGTTTTGAAAAATCAATTCAACCCTCACGCAATATATTTATTGATTATTATCAATGTCAATACTAAAAGTTTTGAAAAATCAATTCAACCCTCACGCATTGCGTGAGTTAAAAAACCTAGTAAAATATATATTAATTAATTTAGTCTTTTTTTGAAAAAAATAATAATTCATTTTTCATCAAAGTTAAACTTACATGACTGTACTCTGACATAAAATTATAAAACTCAAGCTTGATGAGAAAGTTCACTGATCAATATAATATTATTAACTTAATTATTAAGCCTAATCGTTTAATCACATTTGTAATTATTAAAATAAATTATTGGGCGTCCAGTATTTATCAAGTAGTTTAGGTGTTTGCTGTCATAGATACTCATTAACTTCTTAAAATTGATATGCTTAAATTATACCAGAGGCCAGGCAACCCAAATAAATCAAATATATATTCAAAGTTGTGGTCTATAGGGTGACTATAAAAAAAAAAAAAGAGTTGCAACAAATTAGTTCACAAAATAATTAAAAATTTGATGTTGATTTAAAACCAATTATATCATTTAAATTGTTATGATTCAGACTTGAGGTTAAAGAATCCAACCACACATAATGTTTTGTTTTTTTTTTTTTTTTTTTTTTTTTTTTTTTTTTTTTTTTTTTTTTTTTTTTTGTCATATGCAATGTTTGCTCCGACCGTCGACTACATACGTATCTTTTGAAATTTGATAAAAGCATAAATCATCTGTCATTGTTCTAGTGGAATTTTGATTTTTGGAGTTTTTGTATGCATCATAATTCACAATAGTCAAAATTTGGATCACATTTGCCATATATATGAAAAAAATTGTACGCGTCTAGAGTCTAGACGATCACTGTCTATTGTTTTGGGTTTTGTTTCCTAAGTCGGGATGGTTGTTAATGGTGAAACGGTTATTACGTTGTTCATGTTTAAGTTTGCGTGCGCCGAACATAACTTTTGTAGACAACAATTCTTGTCGATCATATAGGTGCACAATATACAACAATACACTTTACTTTATGTTACTACAAATTATCGTGTATAGTTTATTTTATATTTTTTTTGCAAGATGAGTTTCTATCTGGGGACAATTTTAATTATCGTGTATATAGTTAATATGTAAAATATCAACGAAATATGTGTTAGGCTGTTAGCTGTTTTGATGTGTCCTCTGCTACATGTGTTGGGCTTTAATTTCGTGTTTGCCTCCCTAGCTTACTTGTCGCATATGGGTCCATTTGCAAGTGTTTCCATGAAAAATTGAAAAGGTGACATTTTTTAAGAGGAAAAAAACAAAAAAGAGCAATTTATTTAGTACTAAAGAGGGCTGGGTCTTGCAAGTGTTTTAATGAAAAATTGACATTTTAAGAGCAAATTATTTTTAAGAGGAATACGAATACTTTTTATTATTATTTTTTTAATTAAAACTTGGAGATGTAAAATTTGACATCATATCATGTAACTTTATGTCGGAAGGAGATTCCCTCAAGTTGAAACAACTTGATAGGTCAAGTTAGTATTATAACATGAGGGAATCTTCATCCCTTTATTTCCTTCTTCCCATATTCTTGGAAATATAGTCCGGCGACAATAAGGAGCACATTATGCCTTCGTCCTTTGACTTGTCCTCCATTCATCATCCACAAAACACAATTGGGTTGGACTTATCCTTGAACTCGATCGTCCTTGGTCACTCGTCCCCCTTGGAGGAGTTGTGTAAAGCTTTTTGTTTTTTTGATTTTGTGAGTATATATATAATAAAATAAAAAGTAGATCTAAAACTATTTCTGGATATAAGGTTGGCCTTAAAAAGATTAGTCCTTTGATGGTTTTTGTTGATATGTTGCTGATTAAGACTAGTACTTCTGGAGATGAGTCTTGACATAATGTTGCTCCTAACACTCTTGGAAAATCTTGAACATAAAGGGGAGGGAGTGGTCTCGGTGTGAAGTCAGCGTTAGACGGTGATTTCCGGTAACACCGTCTTCGGTAGTTTTGCCTCCATTTGGTGACTTGAATTGGGGAACTTCACCGAAGAGAGGGGAGGAAGAGGCATGGATGGGGCCCACTTACGGTATTAATTTCAACCGTTCTCCATTTAAAAAATATATATTTATTTTTGAGATTTAATGCGGATGATGAACGAAGAAGAAGACTGAGAGTAGTGGTGTGAGAATGACTGGCCAAACAATATTGATATTTTCTCCGTCTCATATTAAATGTCTAATTCTAACTGGTTAAGTCTTTTGTTATTAACTTTGATAGTAAAATTTTGCGTTTGTATTATATGACACTTCATATAAAAGATATGGATCAACTGAATTTTAAATATACATTTCAGTTTTTATTTATATGACTTTCATCAATTATAGAATATAAACAAAGATATTTACGCTAAAAGCTTTAAGCTAAAGACTCGACAAGTCAAAATTTAACATTTAGGGTCGTTTGGTTCACATACTGTTTTTGAAGGCATTGAAATTTGTTAAAAGAATTAAAATTTTAAGAAATTAGTAAAATTTGTTGGAATTGAAACTTGAATGAATTATAACTTGTTCATGTTAGGTTGACCAAAATGGAATGAAACTTTCAAAATATAAATAAAAACAATAATTTAATTAATATATTTTATAAAATTAATATTAGTATTATTTATAAGATAATAAATATTTTATTAAAATTTATAGTTTTTATAAAATAATAAAATATTTATAGACTAACACTATTTTTTATTAGATAAATAAACTATTTATAAAATAAATATTTTTTTATAAAATAATAGTTAAATTTTATAAAATAATAATTGTCAGAAAATAATCATTAATAGTAATGTTATTTTGTAACAACAATAATAATTAAATATTAATAGTTTATAAAATATTAATCTTTTTATAAAATAATAAAATTTTTATAAAAATAATAAAAAAAATTATATACTATTATTATTTTTTATAAATAAATAACTTTTTCATAAATTAAAATACTTTAAAATATCAATAATATTTTATAAAATAGTAATTAATTATAAGAAAATTATAAGTTATTGCCAAAATATAATCATTAGCAATAAAATTATTTTTAATACATAATGATAATAAGAATAAAAAATAAATGCACTTTTAATTATCAATTAATAATATAAAGACTATATAATCACATCATAATAATTTAAAAAGAGTTGTTTTTAACAAATTTTAAATTCCATTAAAATTTTAAATTTTCTTTTCAATTTATCAAAGAATCTTGAATTCCTTAATATGATAGAATTTGAAGAATTCCAATTTTTTTTCCATACATACCAAACAAGTTTCCATACGTACCAAATAAGTGATGCAATGGAATCTGAATTACATTCTGTTAACCAAACATGTCATAGAACGAAATTCAGATTTCAATTCCATCAAATTCTGCGAACCAAACACCCTCTTAGTAAGAGACGGAGTGAATATTTATGGAATATCAATTTTCATTTAGTTAAGCCCTTAAACTATTGTTTATTTATAGAAAAAAGTTATATCACTTTTAATAAATTTTCTTTTGACCCTATTCTATATTATAAAATTTTATAATTTAATTTAATTAGTTTTTAACTTAATATAATTTGTTTTGTTTAATAAGTTTATTTTTATTGAAATGGTGAGGCCTTAAACTAATTTTTTTAATCGTGTATATTGCGTTTTTATTGATTCAATTTATGAAAATCTAAGAAAAACAACTGGAGAGGATTTCAACGAGATGGAAAAGTGTGTTATGTTGTATGTTTTGTCATTTCTACTTTCTTTGTAGCCAAGTGATTAGACATATTGATATGAATAATTATCTTATACACTTATTTTTTTTTATTGTTTTGTTAGAGGTTCTTATGATAGGTAAATAACAAAACTGTATACATAACATATCTTTTATACTATATATATATATTGTTTATGCTTGAGTTCTATTGTTAGGCCGGTGCTTATAGGGTGTCCCCCCACGCGTCCCAAGACCCAAAGACGCTCCTCCCCTATTGAAAGCTTACGTCCTTTTGTCTACGTCCGTCCAACACTTCTTCCCGTGGAACACTCATGGACGCTCCATGTGGGGCCAGATTGCATGTTACATCCAATTAAAAAATTTTTTTTTTGAATGTTTCGAATTTGAGCCTTCAATGGCTAGTTGGTCGTCTTCCTAAATGAACAAAGCCACTACCTAAAAAACGAAACCAAATCTCCAATTTTTTCGCATATTGCAACCGAACCAAATCGTGTTGTTGTTTTGTTTTGAAATAAATTGTCGTTATGAACAATCATGGTTTTAATTTTGTTGTAACTTTTTTTTAAATAAATGTAGTGTGGTTTTATAATAAAATGTGTTACAATTAATTTTGTGTGTTTTAATGTTAAATAAATATGAATTTTGTGTGTTTTAATGTTAAATAAATATGTTGGTTAAATATATATATATATATAATATATATTTATAAAAAATGTTAAAAGAATTGATAATGTGGTGAAGAAATTCTAAAAAAGCTGTCCTTATAGACAGTGAGTGTCCTGAAGAGAATTCTGGATTATGTGATGCTGATGTGGGAGTGAAGAAGTTCCAAGAAGTTCCCACTTATAAGCATAGCCTTGTAACTCAAGATCGTGGATTTCAAGCTTGTGTTTCCAAAATCCAATATTCATTTTTTATATTAAAGTAGTAAAACAAGTAAATTCACCAAATTATATAAATAAATTGTTATCTATTTTGAGAGGTAGAGAGACACGGATTTTCATATATATCTGTTCATATAGCTCTATATATACATGTCTGATCTCGGTTCATCTTTTAGTCATACGTTAAAAAAGTTTTCCCCATAGAGTTATCATTTTTTATCTTCACACTCACATCTCATGTGTTTTCCTTATCAGCAACTCTAAGAAATCTCTTTTCACTGAAATATATACATACAAAATATAAATCGCCGATAACAGTTATCAACATTCAGCTAGATAGGGACTCATTCGGGTTAGAAGATGTCAGCTCGTATAGGAGTAGCGGACTTCGGGGAGTCGTCATATTCGGCACCGCCTTCTCCGACTCTCGGCGAGCTCTTGAAATGCGTGAGTAATTCAACAAACGATAGAAATATTGTTGACGAAACACATCTGGAAATGAACCAGATGAGCCACATGAACAACGAGCAGCCTGATCATTCGTTACCTTTCGTCTTATCGTTTACTAATCTGACATATAGCGTGAAGATACGAAAAAAGATTGGTATTCCAGCTATATTTGGAGACCGGAAAAGACCGGTCTCTGTACCAGCAACCGCGGCAGATCCAGTTGCTGGTGAGAATTTGCTTTCAAGAAACAAAGTTTTGTTAAATGACATTTCTGGTAATGCTAGGGACGGCGAGATACTCGCTGTCCTTGGCGCGAGTGGCTCCGGGAAGTCCACTCTGATTGATGCTTTAGCGAACAGAATCGCTAAAGGAAGTTTAAAAGGAAATGTTACTTTGAATGGGGAAGTGTTGGAATCCAAGTTGTTGAAAGTGATTTCGGCTTATGTTATGCAAGATGATTTGCTATTTCCTATGTTAACCGTAGAAGAAACTTTGATGTTTGCTGCCGAGTTTCGCCTTCCTCGATCTTTATCAAAGTTGAAAAAGAAGCAAAGAGTTCAAGCACTAATTGATCAGTTAGGTCTCCGAAACGCGGCAAACACCGTCATCGGCGACGAAGGACATAGAGGTGTGTCCGGTGGTGAAAGACGTCGTGTTTCGATAGGAACTGATATCATTCACGATCCTATCATACTCTTTCTCGATGAACCGACATCCGGGCTAGATTCCACGAGTGCGTATATGGTTGTAAAAGTATTACAACGTATCGCGCAAAGTGGAAGCATTGTGATCATGTCCGTACACCAGCCTAGTTTTCGGCTTCTTGGTTTATTCGACCGGTTGCTATTTCTATCTCGTGGTCAAACCGTTTACAGCGGCTCGCCTTCAGGCCTGTTATCGTTTTTTGCTGATTTCGGCCATCCGATTCCGGATAAAGAAAATCGTACGGAGTTTGCTCTGGATTTGATTAGAGAACTGGAAGGGTCACCAGGAGGAACAAGAAGCCTAGTCGAATTCAACAAATCGTGGCAGGTTTTGAAACGATCGCGTCACTCTCAACTCACGGGTGATGAAACCCCAACTCACGGGTTATCGCTGAAAGAAGCAATTAGCACGAGTATCTCACGTGGTAAACTTGTTTCCGGCGCTACAACCGATATTAGCCCGACTTCAATGGTGCCTAGTTTCGCGAACCCGATATGGAAAGAGATCATAGTTTTGTCAAAACGTACCATGACGAATTCATGGAGAATGCCGGAGTTATTTGGAACTCGGTTAGCTGCAGTTATGGTTACCGGGTTTATCCTCGCCACAGTGTTCTGGAAACTCGATAACTCCCCGAGAGGCGTTCGTGAACGTATAGGATTTTTCGCGTTTGCAATGTCGACGACTTACTACACATGTGCAGATGCGTTGCCTGTTTTCATACAAGAACGTTTTATTTTCATGAGAGAAACCGCTTACAACGCTTACAGACGTTCATCCTACGTTCTATCTCATTCGATAGTAGCCGCTCCTTCACTCATTGCATTGTCAATCGCGTTCGCAGTAATTACATTTTGGGCCGTTGGACTCGACGGGGGAGCTTCTGGATTCTTCTTCTACTTTTTCATCATCTTGGCCTCATTTTGGGCCGGAAGCTCTTTCGTTACGTTTCTATCCGCGGTTGTGCCTCATGTTATGATTGGATATGTGGTTGTTGTGGCGATCTTGGCTTACTTTCTTCTATTCAGTGGTTTCTTTATAAACCGTGATCGAATTCCTGACTACTGGATTTGGTTTCACTACATTTCTTTGGTGAAATACCCGTACGAAGCGGTTTTACACAACGAGTTTCAAGATCCTAATAAATGTTTCGTTAGGGGAACGCAGATTTTCGATGGCAGCCCTCTTGCAGTCGCGGACGACTCGATTAAATTGAAGTTGTTAGAAAACATGAGTGAAACATTAGGATTTAACATCACGGCAACCACATGTTTGACCACTGGTTCTGATATACTGAAGCAGCAAGGGGTCACTGATTTGACCAAATGGGAATGCTTATGGATTACAGTTGCTTGGGGTTTCTTCTTCAGGATCTTGTTTTATTTCTGCTTGTTACTTGGAAGCAAAAACAAGAGGACTTAAAGTGTCAACAACACAAACTTCATGGTAGTGCTTTGTAAGTTTTTAAGTTTGGCGGGAAGTCAAAACAAACATTCAACTTCTTATATTTATTTTGCTTTCTTTTTGCATTACTTTTTTATTATTATTATTAAATAAAAATTGTAATATAATACAACAACTATTTATCATTAATTATTGTATGAAAATATTAGCTAAAGGATGGTTTCATAGGAATTAAATTCTTGTTGTTAGATATGGTTGGGAAGTATTGGACCCATTTGAACATTTTTGGAATTTTTTCCTTCTTACGTATATAGCTCGACATTGTCGAAATATGAAATGAAATGACGATACATGATAAGGAAAAGATACAAGTCGGTTCAAGGAAAACAAATTCAAGGTAGAATATGATAGATATCGAAAAAATATACATATTTTATTAACATATGAATGATAACGGTTGTGTTTCACATATATATATATATATATATATATATGTCATTGTAGTGCTAGCAAGAAATTATTTTATAGATTATTCTCCCGTCTACAAAATTTGTGATATATATATATATATCTTCATCAAACATAAAATAAACATAGAGAAAACACAATGAATGTATATATGTTTTACTTTTTTGTATCTTCAAACTTAATTAAAAATATCTAAAAACACTTTCTTCATCGATATTTAATGATGTTTTTTTAAATAAATCAAATATGGAGTCTTTGAAAAGTCCCAAACAAACCTAATGGACATGAATCACATTATTTCTAATACGTTAAAAGGCAATAGTATATGATCGAAACTTGAATGTGACTGCAATAAATGGGGTTGGGTAGGCCGGGTGGGGGTGGGAGTTGGGAGGTGAGAACCTTCGTCGTCTACAAAACTTTTTACATTATGTATATATATGTAGACTATGTATGCGCGTCATAAATGAATGAGTGTTAAAGATGAAATTTAAAGCTAGCCAAGGGGTACATAACTATAGAAACAAGAGTTTGGTGGCAAAATTGGTTGCCTAAATTATTACTCTTATTACTCCATCTATCTACCCCTTTTTTGCCAAATATTATCAACCTTCAATTCTTATTGCTAACTTCAATGAGATGCTCTCTCCATTTGTATCATAAGCAATAGTTACATATATCAATCTTATACCCGTACTATACATATACAGTTAATTACATCAATTTAGTTTATGATTATTTATCTAGATAGATGAGCGTGCAATGCGACAAACACAATTGGTAATCGTGACTGATGTTGATGGCAGTGGCGAGAGTTCATATCAATCATGACACTTATAAGTTAAAAAATATTAAAATAAATGAGAAGATGTGCAAGAAAAATAGAGTTATATATATGAGGTTTATCCTTTTTGTTGGTATAATCAATAATAAGCTAAATTTCCATACATATAAAAATAAAAATGTTGTATACATATCTAATCTAAAATTAATTATAATAAGTTAAATTTCCATACATATATAAAAGTGTCGTATTTTCCAGTTTTATAATTTTTGTGATTACAATCAATATGATATATTATGTTATTAATTACATAAAACAAAAGGTAATTACCCTCTATGTATGAGTTCCATGGCCTTGTGAAAATCACATAACACGCATGAACACTGTATATGGTCAAATTGTACACCATTTTTATGATCAAAAGGTTTGGTGAGAAGCATCAAATTCATGAAAAAGACTTGGTACACAATCACATGCTCATTCAATACGTCGATCAGTATGTTAATCTTGCTATCAAAACACATCATATCATGTTGCTTTTAATTAATTAATTAATTAGTTGCGTGTTACACTGTTTAATTTGTCGAATTTCAAATGATCGAACACAAAAATCTTTTAGCAAGCATAACAACTTAGATTAGGGATATGTATGTAGGGATTGGATATTGTAAAACAAGTATTAAAGTAAAACAAATAGTATAAGATTTTGACCCTTAGATCATGATTACATTGATGCACGGATATTCACGAAGCAATTGATGCACGATGATTTTTACGATGAACTGTGATTTTTAGTGAAGAGACAATCTATCGTTTTAGTATTTGTTTTAGTTTGATATTTTTTTTTATTTTACCCAAAATCTATATACGTAATTAAAAAGCCTATTATATAGGCGCATATTTCTTTTTCATGAAAACAATTTCGGATGCAATAACCATAACCAATAATCTTCATATATATGTAGTTCTAGGTCATTTGAACATGTCGACACCTGTGTAGTTCAATACTTAGAGGGTCGTTTTCTTTTAAAAAAAATTAAGAGGATTTGGTACTGGAAAAGAGTTTGAACTTTCTTTTTTTCTTGTTATACCCAGTATTAAGTTAACATAAATTATTTTTTTTTAATTAAATTTCCTTAAATTTTTTGAACCTAACGGCTTTTGATGGGAAAGTGAATACTCATGTTAATGATAACGCGTTCGATGTGACATGTATAATCCTATATCGGTTAATTTGATGTTTATTTTATTTGGAATTATGGATATACCTAAACAACATTAAATAATTATCTAAAGCCGTAAGCCCGTAAACACCCAAGTGGTTAATTAAAATAAGTAATGAGGTAGGGAGTAAATCATCAAAAATATACAAAATCATTTTAGAGAGAGAATTCTCACTCTAATTTATCCTTTTATCACCTTAGGTTCGTAAAGAACTTAGTAGGTTTGCACTATAAAGTTGAGGATATTAAAAGGATAATACGTACTACAAAAAAAATGCATTTATTCACACTTCCTCTAAAGAAGTGTGAAAAAATTTCTTAATTTATTCATGCTTAAAAATGTTTAAAAAGTATACACACATAAAAGTGTAAAAAATTTTGAAAAATTATAATTTTTTCACACTTATGTATGAGTAAAGAAAAAATTCACACCTAAACGTGTGAACAAATGTCAAATATATTCACACTTAAAAGTGTAAAAGTCAAATTGTAACACCTAATTTCTCCACACCTTCCTTGTGTGAAGAAATTTGTTGTTACAAATTATTCCTTACACTTCTAAGTGTGAACAATTGATATAGTTTTACACACTTGGAAGTGTGAACTTTTTTTTCTCACATATATAAGTGTGAAAAATTTATGATTTTTTAAATTTCTTCACACTTTTAAATATGAATACTTTTTAAATATTTTTAAGTGTGAACAAATTAAGAAATTTCTTTACATTTTTTTAAAGTAAGTGTGAATAAATGACATTTTTGTTGTAGTGACGGTTAAAACCTCATTTTGATTGAGCTTAACATTCAATGCTCCAACAATAAGGTTTTGGTAATGACACCGCGATCATCACTAAAAATTAATATGGTGCATTCAAATTTGTTAAAAAATTCAATGATAATTTTTAATTAGGGTTTTTTGCTAACGAAACCCTTCGTTAAGCTGCATTATTTAGTTGTACAATTACCATAAAATTCATGGGGTGAGGTTTTAATATAAAAATGTAGAATCTTATTATGCACGTTAAGTGAAGCCTAAGAGTTTTGTTTACCATTTTTCTTTTGATTATATAATATACAAATTTTTAAACATTTAATAAATTACTCTCATTTTCCTTAAATATATTCCGGTTAAACCAATTAAGACTATGCGTTCTACGAGTAATACATAACGATAGATTTATAGTAGTCTAGGAAATCAAATTAGGAAAGAAAAAACTAGCTCCAGCTCTCTTTCTCGATTAATTTGGCTTCTTCTTCACCCTTCTATATAAAGAAGGAAAACCGTTCCTTTTACCAACTGCGTTTAATTTATTAATTTCTTTCTACTAACTATGTTATTTGAACTCAAATAATAGATCGAATAGACATGAAATATAATATATGGGATTTTGGGTATATAGTGGGGAAAGTGGTCTGTTTTATACGTGTATATAGTGGGGAAAGCGGTCTGTTTTATTATTGATTTTGGGTAGTTACGTAAATAAATAAAAAATAAAAAAAGTTCAAGGGCAAATAAGTTATTTCAAAGACAAAAATATTTAATAGATGGGGGATTTGTTTTATTAGGGAGTAAAGATAGAGATGTTACTTGCAATTTTGTTTTATATTCATAAATAATTATACTCATGATTAAAATTCGTATACTTAAAAATATAGTAACAAAGTAAAAAGTTCATACACTTAAAGGTGATTTCTTTTAGTAAATAAACTACTTATATATGTTTATCAAAACTTATAAAGAAATAGAGCCATAGATCTTAAATGCCGCTAAGAGTCATGTATTATGTCCAGACGTTATATAATGTTTGCTTCAAGATTCTTACTCCATTTAACCTCGAATATTATATTATTATAATATTATTTAAAAAAATGATAAACAAAATCTTTAGGGCTTATTAAACGTCTTTTATATCAAAAGCCCCACCGTCTGAATTTTATTGTAAATATACAACTATTTAATGCATTTTAAAAAAACTCTTATATCTTCGTTTAGCAAAATCCATAATTATTTATGCTTTAAGAAAATCTGAATAGATTGATAGAGATAGCTTTTATTTTAAGTCAACATATTAAATGTATTCAACTTTTATTGATTTTTTAAATAGGAGTACAATTCATCATCGTTCTCATATGTATATGCTCTCGAGAATTTGTTATATGATTTAAGTTTCTTAAAAAGAAATCATATCATCTATACTCTATATTAAAGAAAATATCCCCATGTTGAAAGTTACATGGGGGAAAATGTCTAAAATGCCCTCCTATGTAATATTTTTACCTACAAGACTACAACCCTTTAAAATATTTTCACATACACTATTCTCTTAACATTAATAGTTAAATTACACTATCAATCCTTTATTTTTCTAAAATATCTTCATTAACCTTTTAAATCAATTACTTTTATATGAATTATCTACGACACTTGACGTCGCATCTACCACCAACACTCGCCTCCACCACCACACCATCGCCGTCACAACCACCACCGCATCGCGCGGGTATAATGCTAGTATGAATAAAAATAATTTAACTTATGTAATTAAAAAAAAGATATTACCTTATTATGTTGAGAAAAATAATAACAAAATATTGAATATTTGAAGTACACATGGACGTTAATTCGAAAAGATATAGTATGGGAACTAAAAAGTAATATATTTATCTAAATAAATAAGAAATCATAGATACGTAAAGACTTTTAATTTGATATGGAATGTTCTTAAGTTTCCGTAATAGTTATAATTATTAATGGTATCTAAAATATTGGATTATTTATTAATACAAACTAAAATGACACGTGTCATTTAAATATCACGCCAAGTGTTAATCAAAGAATATTACAATCCTGTTCTAGTTTATTGATATATGTATACTAGGTTTTTTACCCGCACGATGTACGGTTGTTTAATTGATTTATCAAATATTTTAACATGACATTGATAATTAATAAAATTTAGTTTAGTTAGCATAATATTAATATGTTCTTTATTTTTAGGGATAAGTGCGTGGAAATGCTGATAGTAACTAAGATCGAAAAGTTATAGTGTGTACGAATTTTTTAGTTACTCTATTGTATGCATGAACTATGTAGATACACCAATACAAATATAAAAAAAAGATATTACAACTACTATACTATCAAACTAAAATTTTGCATAGCTAGAGCAACATACAATTGACCATGTAATAATTTATACATTTAACAATAGTATAAACCATTTAATTCATAAAACACTTATAACTATTATACCACACGAAGAGTATAAACAATAAAAATATCATCATGCTTATTTCATTGTCGATGATTAAAACAAAATAACTGAAATCAAAAACATAGTAGAAGTAACTGACCCAAATAATGATTCAAACCAATGCATAACTTATAAATATGTCGGAAACAAAAATAAGATATTTGACCTGTATATCATCGGTCCATACCCGTATCCATCTAAGATTCTTCAATATTATCTGTAATTTAATTATTATGAGAAGTCATTCATATTGTACCTTACCAAAGTTTTACGAAGTGAATAAAAGTCAAGTTATGTAAATAACTAACAAAATAAATATGTTTGAATAGCTTATCAAAATTTAGATATGTTAAAGATTGATTTATTGAATATAATCTTTAAAAAGATTATATGAAATTATTCTCTTAAAGAAATAAATTATAACTATCTTATTTGTTATAATCTTTACCTAAATAATTCAAATCTATTTAAATAAATATATACAAAAAGGGTGGAGATGACACATAGGCTAAATCCAATGTGACAACATTTAAATATAGCTTTGAGTTAAGGTGAGAGCTTTGGAAAGCTAGGATTCTTATTGTTTGAATATATATATTTAGATATATATATATCCTAGGTTTTTTACCTGCACAATATGCAGTTATTTAATTGAATTATCAAAGGTTTTAATATGATATTGATAATTAAATTTTGGTTTAGTTAGCATAATATTAATGTTAAATATCCTTGAATATCTTATCAAAACTTAGATTTGTTAAAAAAATTATATTGAATATAATTTAAAAAAAAACGGATGGAATTAATGTCTCAAATAAATAATTGTAATTATAATGTTTGATTTGATATAATGTTTACCTAATTAATTCAAATCTATCTAAATTTAAATATATATATATATATATATAAAAGTTTGGAGATGACACATAGGATAAATCGTAGTTGGCAATTTTTTAGCATAACTTTAGATTTGAAGAAGGCTTGAAAAGGCTAGGATTTCTACTCTTTTAATATATATATATATATATATATAGGATGACAATCAAATGAGAATCAAAATAAATTGAGAACAAATGAGAACACTTAAAAACTATATTTTTATACATTAAAAGTATATAAAACTAACATAGTGCATAACTAATTATCATTATTTAAGTGTTTAACAACACATTGTTCCGTCAAAATCTAAAAAAATCACGTTTTTTGTTGGATGCATTATTTTGATGAATATGCATCCAAGATGGATGCACAAAACAAAAAACGTGATTTTTTCGATTTTGACGGATCAATTTGTTGTTAAACACTTAAATAATGATAATTAGTTAAGCACTATGTTAGTTTTATGGACTTTTAATGCATCAAAATGATGTTTCTAAATGTTCTCACCGTTCTTATTTTAAAAGTGTTCCCACCGAAGTGTTACCATATATATATATATATATATGGTAACACTTCGGTGGGAACACTTTTCAAATAAGAACGGTGAGAACATTTAGAAACATCATTTTATATATATATATATAAACTCAAATGTATTAACACTACAAATTATGTTGTATTTGTCCATACTTTTAGTTAGTGTGAACAAATTAAAAATTTTGTCATGCTTTTATGTGTGTAAAATTATGAAGAATTAAAAGTGTGTAGAAATTTTTCCACACTAAAAAGTGTGTAACTTTTACTTCTACACACTTTTTAGTGTGGAGAAATTTTTACACGCTTTTAGTTCTATATATTTTTACACACATAAAAGTGTGACAAAATTTTTAATTTGTTCACGTTAACTAAAAGTATGAACAAATGAAACATTTTTTGTAGTGTAATTGAAAAATCTTTGTATTAAAAAAAATCTAAATATATGTCTTATGATTCTTTTCTAGCTAATCGATAATTTAAGGGATGTTTGTCAATAACAAATCCAAGTAGAATTCACAAATGCTTAAATAAATATTAGTTGTCACCAAGTTGTTGCATTTATGGTGTTTCATGGACAGGGCCATATATTTTAACTAGGTTTTAAATATCGGTAGCTTAAAGTTTTGACAGTTACGTAAGCTTGCTTGTTAAGAAACTTATATATCCAAATTAATTTGTTGGTTGAGAGGCACAACGCACACTTTTTTGACTTTCGTATGTTGTCCTTTTCGTTTAATCAGGATGTCATTTTTTGTTTCACATTTTCATGGAATTACTAATTTGAAGTATCATATGTCTTTAAATATCTTTGTTAATTTGTCGGGAAACACGTACACGGATATTGTTTTAACCGGTTCATATAATTACACTTTAAATTAAAGATAAAAAAGAATTCCATTGGTTTAGTGTATCTTTCTATGTACGTACAGATAAAAAAGCACAGGTTTAAAAGCTTGCATATGCATCCAACATTCCAAAAAATCGAAAAACATAATTGTTAAATCTACAAGTATTTTTATTCATTTAATCATGTTGCAAGATAAAAATGAAAAAAAAAAAAAAAAAACCCATCAAATGATCGAACTTGAAAAATGTACGCAGAATAAACTACAAAGATGTTTAACATATTTAATTATTTGTTAAAAGTATAATACGTACATAATAATTTTTTGTCACATACAATCGATGTAACTTGTAAGTAATTGTAGACTTGTAGTTGTGTCCAACTACGGTTAATATAAAGTTTATTTTGTGCAAAATAGAATGCCTTGTATACCCGTTAGTCCCTAGCTATTTGTTGTGACATATATCTAACTTCTAGACTAGCTTATCAAAGTAGTGGTGAATATATTTGAAAGTTCAAAATTGATAGCCCCCTCGCCATAGCTAAAGTCAGGCCGTGTCCGAATACGCTTTATGAAAATAAAAGTCAATGAAATAAAATATCTTTATAAAAAAATCGATTCAAATTTACACGACAAAAGTTGAAACAATGACGGCTGAGAGAAAATGTAAGAGCAACTTTATGATTGTATTTGGAATCGGGGTATGACCTGCATTGAACTTGGGCCTTTACAGATCGGAGTGGAAATATTTGGGCCATTTGTATAGAGCTCAATGGACACGAACAGTAACTAAATAAATATAGTTTTTGTCTTAATGTAAACGAAAATTGAACTACAAAACTAGTTTATAAGTTCTAAACTTCTAACAGTTTAAAAAGCCCAAACCTTTTCTACTCTCTGTTTGCAAAAAGAAGACAATTAACATCAAATTATCAAAAAAAAAAAAAGTAATGTATAATAAGGGTTTGGGCTTATTATAATATTGCATGTTTCAACTTCAAAATTTAACAATAACTTTTCGTGAAAGGTGAATTTCACTTGAAATTTCGTGATGCAATTCAACAGTAGGAGGTCTAGCATACGTTATCTTAATCAAGTATGTGCTAGAGAACTCTCTCGAAGTAGAAATGTCTATTTCAAATAGGCGATGGTGGAAAACCTCTATAAATTCGTTCGAAGACACGACGATTAATAGGACTAAATCATGACCTTTTAGAATTAAACATGGATATATACAAATCAAGCTCTCATACTGGAACTACTTATATCTTAATGATGGCCAAATGGGGATTCAAACCTGAAACGTAAAAGTCACGAAGCTCATTCCAAACTATTCGACAAACATTTATAATTAAACATTAATTGATAGACCAACCTGCTATAATAATTACTTTAACAGATACGGCAAACAAATGATGTCAAATAATATTTTGATTTGAAGATGGGGATAAGTCCTTGATGTACACCATTGTATACACATAAAATCTTTTATGTTGTGTTTTATTTGTTTCGTTTACATTTATATTTGCATTTCGCATTTTGTTTTATTCTTCAAAAATGAAAATGAAAAGCTAAATAAATAGGCGAATAGCAACAACTCCTTATCCACACTTGAAAATCCACCACACAAACAGAAAAAGAAAAAAAAAAAAAAAAGCTTTTCACGCAAACAACAACAACAATGGCATCTTCAATCTCCAACCCTCTTTTCTCAACACCACTCTCTCTTTCCCCACTCCGCCCCCACGCGCCGCCGCACCAATCTCTCACCTTCACCACCAAAGCCACCCCAGAAAGCTCCGAAAACCAACCCACACCCACAACAACATCCGAACCCGAATCCTTCGAAGACCGTCTCTCACAAGTCCGCCTACGTTACAAAAGCGGCACAGGAAAGAAAGCTGACGCACGGAAAAGCAAAAAATCGGGTAAAAAACCCGGTGGGAGTTCCGGGTCCGGGGCAAACTTGTATCTTCCGCCGGTGCCTTTGAAAGAACCGACGTCAGGTGGAGTGAAAGTGGAATTCGGGTTTAGCCCGTATTCGGAAAGGATGAATGGGCGGGTGGCGGCGCTTGGGTTGACGGCGTTGGTGTTGGTGGAACTAGCGACCGGTGAGAGTGTGATCAAATACCATACGGCGTCGATAATATTTATACAAGTGTATTTTGTGGCTGCTCTTACGGCTATCTATTGTAAAGTTGAAAAAGAGAAAGTCAGCATTTGGCCGTCTTCGTAGGTGATATGGATTTGCATGGATTCCGATTGATGGATTTGCTTGCTTGTATTTAAAATATATATTTTTGTGATTTATTTGTAAAGTATTAAAGAGATTCTTAACAATGTGAAAGAAGTAACAAACAATAATGGAACAAGTTTTTATTTTACAGTATCTTATTGAGAGTATTTTCAATCCAATAGAATTACAGTCGCACCATGATCAATGTTTTTACAGTTATATTTTAGAGTGATAGCTAAATGCGGATGCCCTCCATATGGATATAAAAGTTACCAGCTCCACAGGTTTTGAGTTGCATATGAGTAACTACTTGCTTGATGGACACAATTGTTTTTGAAACACTTGGACCGGCTTTTAGTGACTCGTGTGCAACCCAAATTTATGTCTTGCTTGAACTCGCGTAGTCGTGTGCCGTCTATGAAATCCATACCTGCTAAAATACGAGGCAACATGCCAACATTCATGCTTAAAGCAACTATAAAGTGAAACGAAAGCTGGCTACATAATCATGTCTAATGCACTGCGGGTATAAGCATATATAATGGTGTAAGTTTGTAACAAGTAACGCTTTGTCAAGACATGGAACGGAAAGTTCCCGGCTCTCTGACAGGATTGGATTGGATATCAGTATTGTGGTGGTGTTCAAGAAGAAAGCTTTTGTCAATCATGCTTCGCGTGAACCTAACAATATCTAATCAAACAAGTTGACTCGCTGCGACATGTTAACAAGGCGTCATCTATCATCCTTCCGACGAGCCAAGGTCATTTCTCGTTTTCTACCTATCCACACAATGAATTGGGCAAAACATTAGACTCTGCCCGCAAACAGCTAAAGCTCCAACTACTTTCCTAAGAAGTTACTAATAGTTGTTACTAGACAAACTAAGAAGGCATTGCTGATTTCACAATGCCAACATAAAGGTGTTTGAGGTTGTGGAAATGCAAACACATTTTGTTCGTGACCTTGCTTTGACTGGTGATTGAGCTGTTTTGATAAGCTTATTAATTTCTTAGCTTCCCAAGGGCATGATCAGTTCATTTTTTGGTTTTTCTATAAGCTTATTAGCTTAGGCTTATTGACTTATTAAGCCAAATTTCACCAGCCCCAATTTTCTAGCTTATTTGATACTATCCCTTATGCTTATTTAAAGATCTATATATATAAAATTACATTTATTCTTCATTTTGGTTGTTTCTAATGATTTTTTACTGAAAAAAATACTATGACTTCCTCGTTTATTACATTTTAAAACAACAAGTCTTTTTTGTAAACCGACCACAATAAGCTATTACTACATAGTAAGCTAACTTGAGAGGTATTTTCGAGTATTTTGGTGAAAGTCTAATAATAAATACCGTATAAAACTGACAACGATATCTTTGAACGGCAGTTTTATCCAGTATATTGGCTCAAAAAAAACAAGCCATCAAAGGTAGCCTAAATGGCAAAGTAAGTAAGAATTGCTCGCAATCGAGGTCACAGAATGCTAACAACTTTAAGTGTTGGAATTCAACGGCCACTCTTCAGCTTCCCTCTCTCGCAGCGCTGCCTCCTTCTCCTCCGCAGCTTCACCGCCTTAGCTCATGCAGACCAGGTTCCCCAACCCCACAAATCATTTGTGTACACCAACTGTTTGATTAAATTACTCAACCACTTTACTTACTTAAATTTGACCCAGGTCCCAGTAGACACAGAGTGTAGTGAATTCTTGCCGTGGTTAACACATAAATCTGGCACCGAAATCTCGTCTGTCTTGTCAATTGGGAAATCAAATTATGGCAGGTCATTGTTTGCTTGTAAACATATACAACCTGGTGATTGCATATTAAAGGTTCCTTTTAGCATGGTATATTATCTAACTTAATTTTGTTACTACTACTTCAAAATCATAAAATTCGTAATCATGTTTTATGTTCTTACGTATATATGCATATTTATATATATTTTTATGGCCGGCAGCAACTGGCACCGGATAATCTACTTCCATCAATAAGTTCTTTGTTAGCTGATGACATAAATAATGTTGCAAAGCTTGCTTTGTTCATCTTACTACACCAAAAGCTTGGTCCGGTATCAACTTGCTTTTTCATAATTTCATCTCTATACTATGTTGTTATGCTCGGGTATGTATTCTAAGCAAGTGTTTTTTCGTTTAACCTGTATCGATCCCCTCATGCAGGCTTCCGAATGGGCGCCTTACATCAGATGTTTGCCACCTGTTACAGATTTGCATAGCTCGGTATTTTTCTAGTTACACATTCGATAACAATATTTGTCTTTCTCACATTACTTTGTTTGAGAATCTTATTTATTGTATGATATATATCTCTGCTTGAATTTTTTAAGTTGTTTACGTACATTTTTACCTACGGCCCATCTGTTATTTTACTTGAACCACTTTTATTTCTCTAGATATTTTGGAGTGACGAGGAACTAAAGATGATTGAGATATGTTCTCTATATCAAGAAACGCTGAAGCATAAAGCTCAAATTGAAAATGACTTCTCATCCATAAAACACGTATGTTCATGTTTATTTAGTGATTATCAGAATATTGTATTTATATCATCATATGTCTGCCTAGTAAGAAGTAACTGTTGTTTATGTTCAAAACAAGTTCTAGTTATTTGTTGGCAAGACTGCATTTTCATATTTTCTCCTAATTACTAATATGTTGGATTCTTAAGTTGAGAATTGTTGATTCATTTTTTGAGGTCTATCTTCTTGTGCTCATTCACTGGATGCTTCAAACCAAACAATTATTGTTCACAAGCTTATTATTCCAACGCAGGTTCTTGACCGTTTTCCTGAATATTTTGAAGATGTTACATTGCACAAATTTATGCATGCATATAATTTAGGTATATAACATTTTGGCAGTCAATGTATTTTTAAATCATGTAACCAGCAATCATTCATGGTAACTTAATTTAAGCATGCATGCAGACTTTTTTATTTAATAATGTTCTGGTAATTGTTTCAGTTGAATCTCGAGCATGGGTCAGCACAAGAGGCATTTCAATGGTATCCAGATTTGATGATTCTTATTACAGTTTATAACCGTCTGGAATTTATACGAAGGTTTCACTATGAAGTTGTAATGCTTGTAGAAATTCTTAGTGAGTAAACACGTTTTTAGATTCCTTTTGCAGATTTCTTTAACCATGATACATTTTCGGAAACAGATGTCTTAAATGATGACTTCACACAAGTCTCTGAGGTAATCTCTTTATATATGTCTTTAATATTCTTTAACCACTGATTTATTTGGATTCTACAGGTTATTTCCGATGAGAATTATGCTCCTGGTGATGAGGTTCTTATAAGATACGGGAAGTTCTCCAATGCTAGACTTCTGTTGGACTTTGGGTTTATACCTCCTTCCAACAAGTATGATAAGGTTCAATTTGAGGTCAGTGTACCTCAGCATGATCACCTACGTGGAATGAAGTTGGATCTTTTGAGTAGACACTCAACACCAGCCTCAAATGATGTTAACGACTTGAGCTCTGGGGGAAATGCCTTCACAGTGATGTAGGCATCTGCTCATGGATTAATCCACTTGCTGTGATTTTGAATGATGTGAAATCAACTTTAAAACTCAGTTATTTATTCTTCCTTTGAACAATAAGCTCACACATACCCTACATTACACCTTTTCCTACACCTTTGTCCCAAGTGGGGCTTGGACCCACAACCACTTATAGTATCGTATGTAACTACTAGAGTCCTGCCATAGTTTATGGTTTTATGTTAGGATTACGTTGTTCAGCCACTTTGAAGGGAATTTGACTGGATTACAATTTGCTCCTTACTTTTTTATATAGGGAAGTTAAGCCTTCTAGTGGCAAAGGGAGGGGAATCCCACAATCACTCCGTGCGTTTGCTCGTGTTCTATGTTGCACCTCTCCTCAAGGTCCGTAACATACTCATCCAAAATTCACACGGAAATACTAACTAAAAACCACTTTCGTAATTTTGAGAAAATATGTTTTTGACCATTAAGTAAAAGGTTTCTTTATTGATCACACTATATAGTTTTGTTCATTTTCCCCAAATTCCATTCTGTTATCGTCATTGCTAGACTGCTAGTCCAATTCTCATCAAATCACAAACATGTAGATGCCTATGTGCATAAGACTTGGATATGGTATTTGGTTTATCTGATTGGTATGTTGTTGTACTCTTCAGAATTGCAGGACTTAGCTACTAAAGCAACAAAAAATGATGGCCGTTTGGCTCGAGTTCCTTTCAAGAACAGGGCAAAAGAAGTGGAAGCACATCAGCTTTTGCATTTAAAATTCAGTCATATGATTGATAATTATAATGCAGCTCTTGAGGTAATGTCCTATCCTTTGCTTCTGGAGGGGGTTTACTTTAATCCATTACATGGCATTAAATTGTTTTGAGAATTTGTCAGATGTCTTATGCCCTCCAGTGATAGGAATATGGCATTCTGAAAACAATAACATGAATAAGTAGTAATGAAAAAAAAGGCAAATAGATGATTCTAACTTCCAAAACTTACTACAAAGCAAATGCTGCAATTTTATTTGGAGATGTCACATTGAAACTGATTGCAAATTGGTGGGAGCACAAAATTAAGACATTAATGTAGCATAATACGGTGCATACATATTGTTGGTGATGCTGATGCCTGCAATATGGCACCCAAGAAATGCCATGATCCGACTGAATCAATTTTGCAAGTTATGTAGTAGAGGTGGCAATTTCAACCCTTTCATATTAGAATGAGTTAATCTGTGAGATTTTTATTAGTCGCCTGTCAAACTCGCCTATAAAGTTCAAAAAATTGGCTAAAAAGTTAGAAACCGGTAGTTTGGTTTACTTGGTCAGTGATATGTTCCCTTTGCTGACAATTGTTATACTTTTACAGTCTCTAAGTTGCCACAGGTCTCCATTGTCTGGAAAACGTACACAAAGGATGAAGATGGCTCGAGATCTTCTCACTGGGGAGCTTCGGATCCTTGAATCTGCTTCTTCATGGCTGAACAATTACTGTAAAACCTTAAATGACCAGTGACGAGAACATAGAACCTACTTGGTTTCTGAAACAAAGAAGTAAAAAATTGTGAGGCATGTAAATGGTAAAGTTCAATAGGTAGCAAGTGATTAAAGTTTGACTTGTGTATTAAACCATTTACTTTGGTTTTGTTTGTCTAAGCGAAGCATTTCTTTTGGATGTTTCTTTTAAAGGCAAACCTTTACTCTAAAATAAACTGTCTCCAACAAGACTTGCACTAATAAAATACCGATAGGCTTAATTGAGTATGAAATTCTAAAAAGGTAGACCAAACCTTCATTTTGCTCGTGATGTTTTATGACGTTTATCTTATACGGTAACTATTATTTAGAACTTTGAGTTAGCTTATAAATTCATTAGTTTAGTTCTCACCAAACTACCAAAGAATGTTTAATGCTACAATGATTGTTTTGGAATAACTGAAACATTTGGTTGCAAATAAGATGGTGTCAAAAAGATTGGTAGTAATGTTATGTTTTTACTGTCAAATTTACGTTTATAACTTTATTTAAATATCAATTACAAATTTGTTATTCTCATACATTTTAACTGGCAAATTTGTTCTTTCAACCATTCTTTTTTCTTGTATAATAAACCTTGTCTATATCTTTTGCACTACATGATATGGTCGGTGCCACCAAATCAAGTGATTTCCTCTTATTGTAGAGTAATCAAGTAAATATTTAATGTCACTAAATACTTTTAAAGGAAAATGATTAATCCTCTTAATAAAATAGCCTAAAAATCTTTAACTATTGGATGATGACATGTAAAAAAATCAGGAGATGAGATTATGAAAGAAAATTAGTGGATAAAATTTTAGGAGTATTTTTAGACTAATTAATTTTTAAGAGTATTTATCATTTTCCTTATCTTAATTGAAGTTTGAAAGATTGTTGTGAAAGACCTCTAAATAACTTTACATGGAATAGGGATTGAATTTTGACCTCTAGTATTTTAATTTAACATCTCTATTCTCTAATAAACAAATCTCCCCTATTGAATATGGGTCAAGTATCATATTTCCCCCTATTAAGTTTTAAAATAACATATATACCCAGTTAAATAACATAATATCAAATTTAACCAATCTAAGTATTAAAACTATCAAATTTACCCATTTTGTCAAAATATTAAATAAATACAATTGAACATTATTAAATTCCCATCTTGTCCTTCTATTATTTTGAAACAAAATATACTACGATTAACAAGGTTAAAATTGTTCTGACAAAAGAATGACAGCAGCCCACCAATTACTCCAAGTCTTCTATTATACATGAATTTAACCACTCCAACTCTTGCCCTTATATTTGCATGAACAAACACAGAGACGCAAGCATATCCATGAACATACACAATGATGACATTATTATCAAACATGAATTAAACAAATAATAAAGCTTCAACCATATATTTAAAGACAAAAAGTTTCAAACAGATTTAATAAAAAGAAAAAATTAAAACATCACAAATAGAAGACCAGAAGACCAAACCAAGTCTATTGACTACTGGTCATGAGCACTACAACAAAAAAAAAAAAAAAGAAGAAGAAGACTACGATTTTGAGCCCATTATCGCATTGCTTTCATTAATTGTTGTTCTTTGCACGTTTCCTGTAACAACAAAATGCATATTAGCATCACATAAAATTTGAAAGTTTGTTTCTTAGAAAATGAAAATAGAAGGAATGAGAAATTGATACACCTTTTACTCGTCGATGGTTGATATGGATCATACCCATCGCGGGGCCGATTTTTGCATGTCTTATCACGATGAACATATTGGCCACATCGTGCACATCGTTGTCTTCTTTTAGGCTCATTAGATGGTACAATTCTCTTTTTTTTGGTCGTCCAAGTGGACGTTTGATAATTGGTGGATATATCCTTTCCCCTGTCGCTTTGTGCACCCATTGATCCTTTCCCGATAGGAGCAATTTCTAGAGCATAAGCTTCTTTGAATTTCGCAACGATATAATATCGATCAACATAATTATCCCAGTTATTATCTCTTATGCTACCAATAAAAGCTGCTGCATGTATACATGGAAGGCCTTTAACTTGCCAAACTCGACAAGTGCATTTTCGCTCATTTAATACAACCTCCCATCGTTTTCCCTTGAAGTTGACTTCAGCTCGATTATCGCTACTTCTATGAACCTTATATTCACCCAGATTCTACAAGAAAAATAAAAGGCAAACTAGACGATAAACATACAAAAACATATATACACGAAGTGTAAAGTTTATATAACTACTGACCCAATCTAAATACCTTAGAGATGTTGTTGATATAACGTTTAGCCTTGGGAACTAACGTGCCTTTCCACTTTTCCGCAATTTTCCTTTTCTTATAAAATCGTACCATAAACTTGTCTCTAATTGCATCCAAAAGATCAAGGACTGGTTGATAACGCAAGTTACCGATCCAAGAATTGAATGCTTCTGAAACATTATTAGTAATGTAATCACACTTGGATATTGTACCAAACTTGCTTCTGACTCCATATCTTTTTATGGTTCTGATTAAGATATGTAATTGGAGTTTCATGTGCATCAGAGATCTCCTTTAGTAGTTTGTCATGCTCAATGGGACAATAGGTTCTTGCAGCACCCCACAAGTTCGAGGCAAAGAAGTCACCACGAAAGTGTTTCTTGAAATTACTATATAAGTGTCTGATACATTCTCTATGCTCAACATTAGGATAAACTTGCGTGATTGCTACTTCTAATCCCTTTTGCATGTCTGATGAGATAACAAGACCATCTGGCACTCCAATTGCTTTTTTTAGTAACTCAAGAAACCACGTCCATGATTTTGTATTTTCCGACTCAAGCACCCCATAGGCTACTGGAAATATTGAGTTATTACCGTCAACACTCGTGGCAGCAGCTAGTACACCATTGAATTTCCCTTTCAGGTGACAAGCATCAAGAGAAATATAGGGACGACAACCAGCAAGAAATCCCTTAGAACAAGCAGATAATTAAATAAAAAAGCGTAAGAAACGTTTATTCTCACTCTGTGTCAAAATCAATGTCAACAACACTTCCAAGGTTCCTGTTTAGTAGTTCCTCTTTGAAATCATCAATTCGTAAGAAAGAGTCCTCCCACTTGCCGTACATATCAGTGTAAGCTTGTTCTTTCCCTCTAGCAACTCTCATGTATGGTGGTTCAACATTGTAAGTTTTCACAAGCCAGCTTCTAAGCTCCGCAAAAGAGACATCTCCATCAGATCTTAATTTGTCGGTGATTACATCAGCAATCCATCCTTGAGTGGCACACTTGTTACCACCCATCCTGCTTTGTGTACAAGAGTGTGGTTCCACCAAACTCTTTACCTACAAATATATTGAAATAACATTATAACGTTTTATGGACACAAACATATATAATCCACAATCTTAAATAAATTATATTCTCACTTCAAAAGTAACGTTATCTTGCATGACTGAAGCATGAATTCGCCATTTGCACCCCATTTGTTTACACCTTGCAGTGAACCGTCTTGGTTCACTTTTCTCAATGAAGTACTCGAACTCATTTTTTATTGCATGATGGTTCAAAGCTCTCCTGAAACTAATCACATTCGGAAACTTCAAGTTCTCTTTCATTGTTGTATCCTTATTGCTGAGTGAATAAGTTTCGACTTGGTAGTGCACTCTCTCATCTTCATTATCACTACTATGAGGTGTGTGATAACTTTCTTCATTATCAGTACAATGATCCGATTCATTGTTATAGTGTGGTTCATCAGTTTGTCCATCTTCACTACTGCATAAAACGTGCACAATTACGTAACAATTAAGTGATAAGTACATATATATATATATATATACACATATAGATATATATATATATATATACACATATAGAAACATCCATAATGTATACCTTTGTTGTAAATTATGGGTACCACCATTATCACCTATCGTCGCGTAGATGGTTACTTCTTTCTCTTTCTCATACATTGCAAGCATCCCCATGAAATTTTCATGAGAATCAATGTCGATAAAAGATTGCTCCTTTGCATTCTTGTCAACGAACTGAATTGAGAAAACTAGACCACTATCAAATGGATAATGCTTACTGACTTCTTCAATTAATTCGTTCAAGTTGTATGAGCTTGTGTCTATGTATATACATTTTTGAGAGCTGGAACAATATTTTCTCCTTGATGAATTCTTGATCAATCGAAAGAAGCCTCCATATTTTAGTTTTAGCTTGTACTTGGATGTTACTTGTCTATAAACAAAAATTAAATGTCCCTATAGCATTATTACAACTCGACAACAAAAAATGTAGCTCTAAAAATTGGGATAAACATACTCAATTATTGGTGATTCAACCATGTTCTCCCATCTTGGTCTTGAAGAATCATTGTCTATAGCTTGATCCATCTAAACACAATCATACTCGCACTTAGCAAAAGATCGAAACAAGAAAAATAAGATTCTTTCTGTTATGTAAAAATGGTGTCCCAATCAAACGATTTTGCTATAACATAATTAGTATATACTAAAAGTCACATGATATTAAACAAGGCTACAAGCTCTATGGTACAAGTTGTGAGAAAAAAACATGGACTTTTACTGTGATTATTGCCACTTGACAAAAAGAATAAAATGGGTTTGTAATGTCTAAATGAGGGTTATATGTTACCCCTTCAGTACCTAACGCAACTCTCTCTGACTTACATGTAATCATATGTAACTATGTCAGATTTATTATTCAAGAAAAATATGGCAAATAGGTAAATACATACAAATAAGCGAATAACAAATAATGATCACACAAATCAACAACATATATAAAACAAGTTTCATCAAAATTAAAAGAAAAAAATAAAGTTTTCTCACCTTGAAATGTTTGGTAGAAAGAATCAGATGAAAAGTGTTGATGTTGGAAGTTATTTTCACCATATATAGTTTCCCTAATTTCATTGAGAGGTAATCATGGGCTGGGTTTAAGAGAACAAAAGTGGCGGGAGTTTTTACCGTCCTATTTTAAGAGGGTATAATAGTCAATAAGAATTAAATTTATAATTATTCAGATTTTTCATGATTTATTTAATATTAAAAAAGGTTAAATGGGTATATACGATGGATTTAAATGTTTAAATGGACATGTGTGATATTATTATATTTAACTGGGTAAATATGTGATTTTTAAGCGTAACAGGGATAAATATGATAAAATCCCATTGAATATTTATGTCTTTGAAATACCTTATTTGCCCTTGAACTTTTTTTTTTCTTTACGTAACTACCCAAAACTTTTATTTTAATAATTAATACTTTAAGCCCTTATCTTTTAAAAATTTCTACTATCGCAGTTACATCAACCTACACCACTTGACACCGCCACCACCACCAATAGTACCATCACCGACACCATTAGATCGTCTTCCCCACCATCGACGTCGCATTGCAGGGGTACCATGCTCGTTTAAACAATTAAACTATATGAACTTTATGAAGGGAAAGAAAGCCCAGTGAGAAAGCCCATGGGTTTAGTTTGGTGGACTGCTGATATAGTGATATCTATATGACTATATCTGTATATCCATAATCCATATGTTATTTAACCGCTATTACAAAACACATATCGGTCAAGGACAGTGAGACAGTCAAGACCTGGCAAAAACTCAATCAAATCAAATCTAGCGTTTTTACCAGCCGGCCGATCCGTTTAGGTACTTTTATTTGTTCATTCATTTTCTTTAGTAAGTTTTTTTCATATATATATATATATAATATCTTGTCTAATATGCTGTTAACAGCAAATGGTTATATGCTGTTTCACCTCACATTCAGGGAGTGGGCTAAGTTTTTATTTCATCGCCTGGGAAAATTAATGTGAGGGCAGGGCTGATATTTGCAGTATATAATATTTTCCCAAAAAATATATATATATACATATCACACTAAGTTAATTTGATATGTTAAGCTCTCCGGATTTGGGTCTGTATCTGGATCTGTATCTGTTTATTTAATTTATTTTTTTTAATTATGTTCATATTGATTCAGCTAATATTTTTTGTGCTAATTTCTGTGAAATCATATAAATTATTATTATTATTATTATTATTATTATTAATATTATTATTATTATTATTATTATTGTTATTATTATTATTATTATTCATCATTGCCTGTCACGTGAAAGCAATATGTATCATTTGTTTGGATTTATCGACTATTATATTGAATTTATAGGAGAATTTTTACCTGTAATGTGTGGTATTTGTATCATATTTATGAAATTTGTATGAAGTATGAATCTTGAACTTATAAATTATAATGCTGACCTTTAAGTCACAGTGTAGAACAATTAGGCAGCAGTGTTTATAGTGTTCAAGTTTATGTCTGAAACTGACAAGAAATGACTCAATATTGTGCCTTGGTTGTCCGGTGTACGTTAGTTAGAGTGATATGTGAAGCATTTATTTCATTTTTCATATAATTTGTCATACATATATGTATCTAGAAAATTTTAAAAAAAAAAAGATGGCTGGATTCTGTTTTTTGAAGTCAAATGTGTTTTTGTAATGGATGTTCGTCATGAACAGTTAGATGTCAGTGCAAGTAAGTATTCATAAGCATTGTGTGTGCTTACTTTTGGATACATAGGTGTTATGTGTACTTGGTTGTGACGCTTGAGATAATTGGTTACAGTTTTGTGGTGTTTATATCTCTATAACAAAGTTTAATTCCCTAAAAGAATGCTAGTATGAATTTTGATTTGATATTCTTTAATGGTTACACTTTTCTTATATGGATGCAAGTTGATTTGCTTATTTGGATAAATAGAATTAAGTTCATATTATCTAAAGGTATTTGTTGTTCTAGCCTTCTAGGTAATATGCCGCGCTATGATGATCGCCATGGCAGTACCCGTCTCTATGTTGGCCACTTGGCTACGCGTACAAGATCACATGATTTGGAAGACATTTTCAGCAGATACGGAAGGTTTACAATTTAACATTTTTTGTTTAGGCAATTTTTTATATTTGGCTGAAAAGCTAATATATGTGACTGCAATTTTTTTGAATAATCATTCATGTGTTAATAGTCTTGCTGTTTCAGCTATATATCATGTTACTCATGTTAATCGGTTATTGTACCCTCATGGTGCATTAGGTGGAACATATCATTCTTTAACTTTTATAAGTCAGTCAAATATTCATATATTCACTTGTGTTCAGTTTAAAAGTCCTTTTCTATTCGAGGATATAATACATTAATGTGTGCAGAAAGCTCAATCAGTGTTACTGGCATAACTTTTGATATTCAATGATCAACAAAACCTGACTTTTTAAAAATAATATCTCTCTCTTCCCACATGTCAAGAAAAAAATTAACTTGATGATCTTTCTGAAGGTCTATGGTGAGAGGTTGCCTTTGGTGGTTAGAGTCGCTATCCATGCTGATTGTGTAGGAGACTGGCGATTCTTTCTATAATATTTTGCAGTCTTTTTTTTTTTGATGGAACTGGCTACAATCTGAAAGTGGTGTTTAATTCATCTTTGAGGGGCGAAGTAACAACCCTTTGGTACATAATGTAATGATGGCCTTACTATTTCTGGCACCCGTTTAACGCAGAATACGTGATGTGGATATGAAGCGTGACTTTGCCTTTGTGGTATGTTCTTCCTTGCTTAGTTACCTCCCTGTAGGGTATGGTGGATTGGTGGTCTTTGTGTATCATTTTGAAAGATTTTACCGTTGTTTCGTTCTTTCCATATATGCTTATAGGAATTCAGCGACCCTAGAGATGCTGATGATGCAAGATATAGCTTAAATGGGCGTGATGTGGATGGAAGTCGTATTGTGGTGGAATTTGCAAAGGGGGTACTGATCTATTTTAAATTCTCTTTTGTTAATAATGACACATTTAGTAAACATACATCCTTTGACTTGTATTAGGCTCCAAGAGGTGGTGGCGATAGTGGTGACCGTGACCGCAACCGTGGTCCCTCTGGTGGCTCTCGTGATTTTCTGGGCAGAGGTCCTCCTCCAGGAGCAGGTCGTTGCTTTAATTGTGGACTTGACGGACATTGGGCACGAGACTGCAAAGCTGGTGACTGGAAGAACAAATGCTATCGCTGTGGAGAACGCGGTCATATAGAAAGGAATTGTCAGAACAGTCCCAAAAAAGTGACGTAAGCTCTTCCCATGATTTTTTTTAAATAATTATTTTTTATATAATGCTAGCTTGCTAGTTACTAATGAACAATTCTGTTTATTACTAAGAGCTGAAAGCAGGCGTGGAAGAAGTTACTCTCGCACCCCGTCCCCACCTCGTCGTGCAAGTCGACGTAGTCGCAGTATAAGCAGGAGTCGCAGCAACAGGTTACTTTTTGACCTTCTTTGTTTAGTTCTTTATTCTATTGCTTGCGGAGTGTTTTATTTGTGTAATCCTCTATGAACATTTCAGCCGATCAAGGTCACCTGCAAAACGGGATCGGAGTGTTCAACGTGCAGAAAGAAGGTCAAGAAGCCCTAGGAGAAACCGTGCTTCTCCACCACCATCCAGAGGAAGGAAACAAAGCCCATCATCACCTGATGACGACAGAAGCCTGCAAGAGAAAGGTACACCATCACCAAGAGACCATACTGGTAGTCCAAAAGCAAAAAGTAGGAGCCCAATGGACGATGATGTCCGTGAAGGCAGCCACAGTCTTGATAATAGGAGCCCCACTGAGGAAAATGGGCACAGCCGGAGCCCTAGTCCAGTAGCTAGAGATGGGTCTCCTCTTGAAGCTGATGATGTAGCCAATGGTTCACCAGAGCCAAGTGAGTCTGGTTAATGCTGTGTCTCTCTTTTGTGATCAGTGGTATGAGTAATCTGAATCTAAATTTAGGAACACGTCAAAGATAGGAAATACTATGAACCTTAATTTTCTTGTTTTTGAAGTCTGGTGTTAAATAAGAATACTATTGCACTTTATCTGGGTTTTTTTTTTGTGTTCATTTACTTTTGTCATGCTAAATGGTACTTCGTATAAGCCAAGTGCTCATATACCATGTTAACTTTACAAACGCCTAGTGGTAGAAGTTCAACTGGATAAACAAGCTCAACATACTATGTAACCATGTCATGTTTAAAAGAGATTACGTTGCTAATAGATGTTCCAGAACCTTCATGTCGTGGTGATGCAACACCATGGTGGTGTTGCTGCTCAGCTCCAATAGTTTTGAGTTATAAGGCGCCTCTTGTATCTATCTGGGATTTCCTTTCTATAACTCGATAAAAAGGAAAAAAGGGTGTCATCATCATCATCTTTTTTCCATCCAAACAGAATATAATACAGAAATCTTTCTTCTTTTCTTTTCTTTTTCTGCCCAATATAAAAGATCCTCACTTCATTTCTATCTATTATTGCCAAGAAAAATTAGAATCTAATGTACCGCACGTGTGTATTTCATTTATAGACCACTTTTGCAAATCAAATAAAAAATAAATTTTACAGTTGTGAACATGACAATGAAAGGATAAAGATGAGACGATGGAGAATTGGAGATGAGTAAAAGTATGAAGTAGGTTCAAAAATGAAGCTGGTTGGGTATTTACCTCTTGATTATCGCCGCTTGGACCCGCATAGTTTCAAACTGTACCCGCTTTGACGCGTTATCCAAACCCACCCGACCCGTCCATTTTGCCCGGCCTTTAAAAACATAATAACGACTCCTAATTAAAACGATCACGATAACCCCTCCCCCGCGGAATGGTATGATCCATTAACGATATTTACCATCTTTTGCGCAGTTTTGGGAAGAAAGACAGGAACAAAAAAAGCCACAAAAACATATGTAAGAAAGACCACAGTTGTGCTAAACATACCCTTTTCATATCTATTGGGCCCATTGAAGAACTTGCCCCGTCTTATCATGCAAAAAAAATCTCTTGATGCTTCAAGTTCAAGTTCCGAATAAAATGAAAGTGAGTGATGATAGAGGAAACAAGCGGAGAAGAGCACATTAACCAGCAAGTGGTCATTTTATCAATCTTTGACTCAGATCTGACTAAATTGATATGCTGAAGCCTTGTCCCTTGAGGTAAAAGAAGACTCATAGTAAGAATGCTTTTTGAATCATGCTTCACTTGACTGTAAAATTTCATTTAATTGGAAAATATATGAGAATTTGATCTGGGCTAAACTGAATATTGATCAATGCAGAATTCAATTTGCAAATCACTTTATTGTTCAGTGGGAGCTACTTGTAAGTTACTGGAACAACTAACAGTTCTGTCAGTAAGTTGGTAACAGTCTGGTTGTGGTATCAATGGTACAGACTGGTGGGGAGCCCCCAGAAAGTGGACTACCTTAAAGTAAGCGTCTTTGCTGACACGAGTTGCACTTTCAACTGTTTTATTGCACATCATCGCTCTTTAATTAACTTGCATCTAAATTTATGAACAGCCAAGACACTGAAAAAGCATTTAAGGACTAATCAAATCCTGACCAAGATTGATTAACGTCGTTTTCATCTTTTGAGAAGCATCGCCCGTTTCATATCTGTGATGTTGGATTTTTTCAATAAGCGCACAAGCCCCTACACGTTTGTGCTTTAAAATTTTTACGGCCTCTTTCAACAGTTAGAAAAAAGATATGAACAATTAAGACATATGTATGAATAAAATATTTTGTATATTATATGTGGTGCGAAAATATCTCAACACCTTGGCATTCGTCTTTTAAAGACGTGGCTGACCGGCCAACCAACAATGCAAGCTGATCATGAAGCTTTATCTCCAAGGCCCTATACTGATTGATATATTAGTGAACTTGAAAGATTTATTTGAAAAATAGGTTCTGATCAAATGATCATGTTGAACAGATACTTGGCCCTATACTGATTGATATGTTATTTTACTTAATATCCTGATGTAATTCTTGAAGCTAATCACATGAAGATGATATGATGACCCTGCACTGGCGAAAGAATGACACAAAACAAATAGTAAATGTGATATATGTTCAGTGATTTTTATTTGATCAGTGCAGACTTAATAGTGCATTGAATTTTATCTACAAGAATGAAACATATATCTTCTACAATTGTTTTAGTGAAAAGTATATATCATGAACATTTTTCGGCATTGAAACTATTAAATGATGGCAGTGCAGTACTAGTCAACTCTTAGTGTTACCTTACTAATTCTTGCAGGCAACTACATGTGCCTTAAATGCTCGCAGAATGGAAATGCTGCAATTATTATTCGACTTCCAAACATTGAGATGCTCGTAAATTTCTTCGGGTGGTAAAAGTAAGATTTTGCTAAAGTCTGTCGGTATGTTTGTGGATATTATCTGTTTTGCTAGAATAGATCAAGTATGTGGGTAATGCATATGTTTGAGTGGCTGCAGATTGCAATGGCAGATCTAGAGAAAATGTTTATGAGGGCTTTCAATCAAAATATTTAGCATCGGAAATATATAGCTACAGAGTTGGCTATGGAATCCCGAAATATGTTGATGGTCTTGTATTTCTTTGAACATGTACATATAATTTTTTCAAAGAAGAATTGAAAGATAGCATTGTGAGGCATATAATATATGTAATTTAAGTATATGTTGAGTAACACGTTATATTATACAGTATTATAAATCAACTACTGTATTTGACAATTATGGTTTATGAGTGTAGATTTCTATAGACTACTTGTCTTTTTTAGACAACGCTAACACCACCATTATTTAGTCATATACCATCAAATATGTTTTAAAATTGTTATAAACAATAGTTTGAAGTATACTTGATGATGATGATATACGGTTAAAAACTAATAGCGTACGGATCACCTAAACAAATGACATTAATTGAATTGTTAAATTTGTATAACTGTAAAAGGGTGCTACATAGGATAAGGGACACAATAACACATGTTTAAGGTAAGTGTATCACTTTATTTGACGTCAATAGCTTTAAATGGCCATTTACGCAACATTGTTGCGCGCCTATATCTTGTTAAAAGCAAAAGAAACTCTCAATTATTTTGCAACCAAGACTTTTAATTTCCATGTGAATACTTAAATAAGAATAAGTTTTGTGACAAAAATTGTTTCGAAAAAAAACATTGATGCGAAATAAAATTAATTTGGAAAAACAAAAAATTATGTGTTTAAACTACATCTGTTGAAAGATATTGATGCGAGCAAAACATATAAGAGAATGATATGTTCCTAAAAATACACATCTAAAAAATATATTGAAACACACATGTCGCAACGGATATCCAAAATGAAAGTAAATAAAAATCACACTAGTCATCAGGGGTGGATTCATGGAGATGTCTAAGGTGTTTGTAAACCGCATAAGTTTCTCTAGTGTAGTGATACAAAATACAATCATACAAATTTTGTAAAATAATTTAATTTTTATAAAAAAAATACACCGGATAGAAAAATCTATTCAATTTAAATATTGTGTAAACCTCATGGTATTTTTTGGAACTATTATAGATTATTCTTGAATTTCAGAAGGTATAACATACGTTATTTTAAACGGTTCCACGTTACAAAATCATCCTCTGATATAATAAATCCTCAATTTAAATCTCGATGAGATACTCTATACTTGGTGATCTTGGGGGAAACTAATTTCGGGGAAAATTTTTTTTACTTACTAACATATCTCAATTTTTGGACCTCTAATTCAAGATGTCACCATCGACCAAGCAAGACCCTTTCAAGACCAGGACCAACCGAAAAATATTACTTGTATGCATAAACGTCATCGTTATACGTAGTGGTTCATCAAGACATCCCATGGATCCACAAGTCCAAATTCAAGTGGCTAGTATTTCAATTCCTAGATGTAATGACAACTTTTTTTTTTCCCCAAACATTCGGTCGGTATGCGACATCAGGGAAACCTCACAGTATGATGGTGAAGCCTCACAGTACCATGGGTCGTTACAAGTATTCGGAGGAAAAAACCCTAAAACTTGTCATCCTTAAGGATCGAACTCAAAACCTTGGGTAAAAACTATAATGACAACTAATTAGAAAAAAAAAAGAAAAAGTCAATGGAGTGAGACATGAAAAGACCGTTTCAAACGTTGAAATAAACCTAATTGTCCCATACTCCCTTATCATTATCAAGATATTAACATAAAAAAATGATAAAAGTCATAGTTAAAACGAAGTAATGATCATTTAAATTTATTTAATTACTGATTTATTTCGTTTCATCTCAAAGTGTTTGTTATTGTCTTGTTAGAATGCAAACATTCTAAAAACATCGTATTCAATTCCATACGTTAATAGGTACATGCATTGGAACATTTCAAACATTTTTGAATATAGTATTGGATTAATGGATCTTGTAATATAATTAAAAGCACCATTCGAACATCAACATCATCTTTTTAAACATATGTTTTCATTTGTATATGCATGGTTTCATTAATTATAAAGAATTATCCGGATAGTCAATCAAATGAATATGACTTGCGCTTTCACACATGCCAAATGGCTAAAGCACGAACCATGTTTACGTAAGGCACCATGAAAATAGAAGGACTGCTTGATCAAAATTGATAGTTGAAGGACTGAATATGTAATAATGAAAAGTGTCACACTTTTAGGCTTTAACCCATGATTAGGGGGAGGATAAGTAAGCATTTAATAAGAGCTTCATGTCTAAGGTTTGGTGGAAAGTTAGAATGAAACTCATGTATGGACCCCATATATATGGCACAATGAAAATCATGCCCTGGTGTATCATGATGTATGGCGAAAGATAGACATGATAGTACCACATTATACCAATGCTTTTGTGTGAAAGTATGTTTTATTATACAAACATACATCTTCCACTCTAATTTATCCGATAATAACTTGTTATGTATTTAGCATGAATGACTATCATAACATGTTATTAAAAAAAGTTACATAAACAGATATACGAACAGACGAGGTCGTTTTATCTATTTAAGTTGTTTAAGGATAACAACTATATATTTAATTCAAATGGATACAGTCATACAACGTAACATTATATATGTTCTATATATAGTGAAGGTACCTAGCTTCTAAAAGACAAAAATGGAACACAAAACAAAATAAGATATTATATGAAACCCAAGCTATATATGCTTAAAGCTAAACACCCCATTATTATGTTTGGTACCAAAACAATTAAGTTGGAGAATTGGAGGGGGGGCTGCTTGCCGTTGGATGGAGCAAGTTAATGCCAATCAATATTTCTGTTAAATGATAGAAGCTAGCTAGCTCTCACAATATGTATCTATAGGCCCGTTTAAAAGGTGGCTTCATGTCCAAGACCAAGGCCAGACTATTGACATTCCATTCCATAACTAACTAAAAATGGAGTTATATAAACAACACCATAACAATATTCAGCACCATCAAATAGAATACGTAAAAAGTTGGATATAAACAGACAATACTATAACCAAAAGTAAAGAGGCTGATTACATTCAAAACAAAGTACATATAATTATAATTGGCGTATGTTTAAATACCAAACACAAGTGTTTTCAAGCACTTTATATGTATTTTCTAGGGGTAATATTTGATTATATATAACAGTTAGAGATGTTATAACATATAATGAAGTGATAATTATTTTAAAAAGTGTTTATCTATGTATAATATTTAATGTGTTTGAATTTTAGCGATTTTTTTCCCTTTTACTTAGAGAAAGGAGTTATCAAGAATTAATAAAGATGTTTTTTTTTTTCGAACAACATTTAAAATTTTATAAAAATGCTAGTAAGAAACTAGCGATTACAATACATGATCCAACAAACAATAGAAAGCAATGAACAAGTTGTTTATTTTTTTCTTTACTTAAATCTCGATGATCAAGTAAGATATTTCTACGATCATTTTTAGCTATTTCCTTAGTCATCCCAAAATATTTATTTAGATAATTTTAAATACAAGACCTATATCAAGAAAAATTGATGTATTTATGTTTAAGGTATTGATCTACATGGTTAGGTTCAGGGTAAGCTTGGGTGTTCCTAGTTTTTTTTTGTTACGGGTTTAGAATTCGGGATTATCAATAAATTAAAGATAACTAATCCATATATATCGTTGAGTTTCCACCGCCAGTCATGCCCTCAAATTAACTGTGCTGGTGATGTGACCGATCTCTATCGGACGATGAAATGACAATGTCGTTAAATTCAATCACCAATCATCTTAAAAAATAAAATAAAAAAGTTGGACCGCTGGTACACCGAATTACCCTGCACACGTACACTCTCGATCACTAAACAAAGAAGAAAAAAATGAATTGAAAAAACGCTCCTCCCCTCCGCCGTCTCCGCGCTATCAAAACTTTCAAATGCTATAAATATTATAAAAACCAGACTCCAACTTCTTCATATTTTACAAATCCAGTCCCTTACTGTAAACACACAAAAGAAAAAAGATAGGCAACGCCAACAAAAGCAGAGCACCATCATAAATCACAAACCCATTTCTCTCTCTACAACACTCGCCGCCGGTCATTTCTCTCTCATCGCCGGCCATTTTATCACTGTCGTCGGTATATCTCTCTATCTTTCACAGTGTGATACTTATGTATGTATAGCATAGAATGTATCTGTCTATCTATGTCTGTATCTATATATTAATAATCCATTGGGTTTATTCAATTTCACATCTTGAATTATTTAATTTTGATTTAGGTCTTATTGTAACCGCTTATTTTGAAATTTGAAAAAAAAAAAAAAAAGGAATGATGTTTGTGAAGTCAATTTTCTCATTTAATCTCTCATGATCTTTTTATTTATTTTTGAATTCTTTAGTATATTTTAACTAAGGAAATAAATCCTATTAAATGTAATAATTAATTTCTCTTAATTATATTCAAACTCTTTCAAATTCTTGAATTTCCTGATTAGATATATATATATACAACGGTAGGTTCTCTTAGTGCTTGTTACTCTGTTTCTTTTGCCATAAAATTCTTCACTAATACAAATAATATATATATACATACAACGGTAGATTATCTATGTATCTGATGTGATATCATTATTATAATTTTTTTTCCTTCTCATTTTATAAATAAAGATTGAATCTTTCTTAGGGTTGTATGGATATCTTGTTATGTAAGAATTAAAGTTGCAGAAGGGTTAGTAAAAATTGGGAAAGATGAGGGTATTTTGGTCATTTTGTACAAATCAGTAATTATCTAGTAATCATGTAAGAAAGTTACTGACACATGATAGATATATATAAAAAAAATATCAGTTCTGAATCAAATACATGTTGATTGATTCTTTTCTGGGCTTTACATTTATGATTTTAGTCATTATAAAATAAAAGGGTTACCTGAAGTCAATGTTAGTGTGTTAATTTTGTTATTTGAGTATTTTTAAAAATTTGTATGTACCATTTTTGAGGCATATTTTATAGTAGGATTAAAAGCCTTGAAATTTACATTCTCTTGGTTTTTATAAAAGAATCTCATGTGTTTATGTCTGAATCTGAATGCAATTGAATTCTATTGTTTTTATGTTATTTAATGATCTTCTGAGGTTTTCTATTTTTAATTGTTGGTGACATGGCAGTCTCATGCATTTTCATTGCATTTCTTTTGATGATTTGTACTGATAAGATTCTCTTAATTTGATCAGTTTTTGGACTGAGAATCTACAAGGGAGGCAAAGATGAAGAAGCTCTTTTTCTTTAAGTCATCTACTACATCAAGTAATGGAACGAGCAACCTATCGCCGAAAGATAAGCAATCACATTCAGAGAATTCATCAGGGGATGGACCTCAAGGGAGCCGTAAACACAGATCTAGAAAGGCTGCATATGAAGATCAAATTCAAAATCAAAACGGTCCATTTCTTAGAAAGAGTCGATCATATTCTTCTGGTACTGTTCATGATAGTGGGCTGCTAAGAACTCAAAGTGACTCTCCTTGTAGCAGCAGTAGTAATGTATCTCAAAAACATTGTGCTTCTCGTTCTTCACGGTGAGCCATTCTTTAGCTTTCTTTTGTTGTGCTTTTTGTTTTTGGTGTTTGTGTTCATTGGTAAAAATTCATTATTTGTGGTGTTTCGGGACATGTGGAGTAGCATGTTGTAAAAACAGAAAAATATTATTTGTTTGACCTAGCTATATACCCAAATTATCATTTGGTCATTGCTCTGCAGTCTGCACACTTTTTTGTATTGGTAACTAACCAATTCTGGAACATATTTTACTTACTTAGCCCATTACATTCAGGCTAATTTAGACCCACTAGTATTATAATACTCGGTTATAAATTTATAGTCATATTTAGATATGACGGTAAATAGGTACGCAAATAATTTTGATATCAAAATCAGTAATTGGCCAAATGGTATCAATTGATAATGCCTATAGTGGATTAAATAATATATCTCGTCCAACAAAAATTTATGTTTGTTAAACCTTTAACTAAATACATATCAGTATTTAACTTTCTAGTACGACCAGTATTTCTGACTATTGTCTCTTGTTATTTTTGGTTCAGTCGAGCTCTTACTCCTGAGAGGCCTTCAAGGGCAAAATGGTTTGAAAATTCTGCTGTTGATGCTGCAGAGAGAATAGAGAAATTAAATTTTGCCGGACTTGATAATAATTCTTCAGAAAGCATTTCCAATTCTTCAACTAATACATCTAATAAGGTTGTAGATCGATATATTGATGGTGAACAACACCAAGAAAGGAGCTCTATACAAATCAATTCCAACACAAGAAATCATGTTTGTCAAGCTAATGGTGGTGGGAAAAGACCGCCGAGGTTCCAATATGCAGCACCAGAATCACCTACTGATGGTGGTTACAATCAGAAACCAAGGTCACATTCCTTTCGAGACCCAAAAAGAGAATCTAAACTCTATATGTCTACTAGAGATTGGGTTGAGAACGGAATTGCACATGGATCCCCAAGAAAACTAGCAAAACAGGTCATTGAAAGACTTTCTCAGGCTCGTGTTATGCCAAGGGTTGACTCAAATGAGTTTGAGCATGATATTCCCATCACACTCGAAGATATCTATGGCCAGTCTCAAAATATTTTACCCAGAGATGGACCCGTTAAAGAAGCTGCAAGTTTTGAAGAAAGAAACTACGGGCATGATGATACATGTACTCGGGTTTTGGAGTATGAAGAATCAGATGAGACCGATGAGATTACATTACTGAAGGCTGAATTGGAATGTAGAACAAGAAAATTGGAAAAGGAGAAAATTGAGATGCAGGTAGCATTGGAGAAGGAATTAGATAGGAGGTCAACTGAGTGGTCTTTAAAGCTTGAAAAATACCAAATGGAGGAGCATAGGCTTCGGGAGAGAGTTAGAGAGCTTGCAGAGCAAAACGTGTCGCTTCAAAGGGAAGTCTCCATGTTTGGTGAAAGGGAGTTGGATAGCCAAAGCAGAGTTGTGCATGCGGGTAAACAAGTCAAGGATTTGACTGTAAAGATGGAAGAAGTAGTCAAAGAGAATCAAAATCTACATCAGAGCCTTTCATCATTACAAGATAAATACAGCGCGGCTGAAGGAGAACGAGATTTGTTGAAAAGAAATTATTCAGATAAAGATAAAGAATGCAAGGAGTTACATAGAGCTGTGACAAAATTTCTTAGAACTTGTAATGAGCAAGGAAAGACAATTGAAGGATTGCAAGAAGGTTTTAGTAAAGACTTGAGGAAATTTGACCATAACCAGCAGTCAAAGTTGCAAACCGAGCTTTTGAGGTTAACTGGGGTTGAGCAATCTTTGAGGAAGGAGCTAGAATCATATAGGCTTGAAGTTGATTCTCTTAGACACGAAAATATAAACTTGTTACACCGTTTAAAAGGAAGTGCAAAAGACGATGGCTTTTCAACTTTCAAACTCGATCAAGAACTATGGAGCCGTATCCATTGCTTGCAAAATCAAGGCATGTGCTTGATTAATGATAGTGTGCAACTCTGTTCAAAACTATTTGAAAATGTTAAAGAAAGAGCATGCTATTCATCTTTGGAAACCAAGCAGGGTAATGAAAGATTACATGATGGTTTAAATAGCCAATTTATTGTGGATTCAGACATGAAACTTCAAGGATTTAAAACAGGAGCTGAAAGTTTAACACGAAGTTTGCAGACTGTATCTGATGTTCTACATGAAAAGTCGTGTGCTGGAGCTCCAGATAAAGAATGTTTTGAGGTGAACTTTTTAATCCGTTACACATCTTCCAAAAGAGTTCCAAACTAAATACAAAGATTTTCTAGTTGAGTTTCTCAATATTTTGCTTACTTGTGCAGGATGTTGCAAAGTCTGATTTGAAGGCAGAAGCTTTGATGACCAGGGTCCTAAGGGAGAAGCTGTATTCGAAAGAGGTAGATGTTGAGCGACTTGAGGCTGAGGTGGCCGCGGCTGTTAGAGGAAATGACATCCTGAGATGTGAAGTGCAAAATGCCATGGATAATCTTTCTTGCATTACTCACAAGATGAAAGATCTCGAAATTCAGGTACTGCTATTAGTACGATAAGAATTATGTATAGTTTATATCACGGTCGGTACAAGCATTTTTAACATGACGGACAAATGTAATGGTTTGGGTCGAGTCATATTGTGCTGGGTCATGTCAAATCCTTGAGTCTAAACTTTTTCCATATTTTCTTTTGGGGATTTGGTTGTGGGTATGTGTTAAATTTGGATAGCTCTGATTCTTGCTGATGGATACTTGTCACGGATTTTGTTACTGGTGATTTTTAGAAGTGTTTTTGGCAATGCCTATTGTTCTTATGCATTAGATGTTTGTTTTTTGTTTTTGATGATGAATGTATGAGAATCAGATCTGTTTGAGTGTTGATTTAGAGTTATAATGTATATGTTCGATGAATGTAAGAGGAACACAAGTGTGATTAATGAGTCTCCTTTGGGTTGGTTATTAACAGTTTATGGTGGCAAATGTGTCATTCTGTTGGATATGGAATGTAGGTTGATGGCGTTGCCTTGAAGATGCCTTTTAGTATATTGAGGTAGAACCAAGTTTCCTGAAAATGATATGCATATTGAAACAAATGATTTGGCATTGTGGAAATAGATTCAGTAGTAGGTCGAAATCATTTGCTAGTAGGTCAGAATTTCTTAAGTTAATATAGGCAGTAAAGTTTGATATGGTTAGCCACTTGAGCTTAACAAAGAGTATATTTAATGATTTATTTTGTACACTTGTGGAGATTCCTTCTTAACAAGTCAACTGTTTTCTCTTTGATCAGTTTTGAGAGTCAAACCTGGAGTTGTAATCCCTCTCGTTGTATTGCCCATTCTTCATACTAATACATCATATGTAAGTTAGCTGATTAATTCTTTTTTTCCTATAGCAAATCAAGAAAGATGAGAGCATTTATCGTTTACAAAACGAACTACAAGATTGCAAAAAGGAACTGGCAATAGTTAATGGGATTTTACCAAAAGTGTCAGAAGAGCGTGACATGATGTGGGAGGAAGTGAAGAAATACAGTGAGAATAACATGCTCTTGAGTTCTGAAGTTGGAATGCTGAAGAAGAAGGTGGAGGATCTGGATGAAGCCGTATTGACGAGAGACGGACAGATCACAATCCTGAAAGATGCCATCGGGAAGCCCTTTGATCTTTTCTCGAGTCCAGTTACTAATGAAGGATTCTTGCTGCGATAGTTGGGTTGGTGTTCATACTTTTTTAACTTTTTGTGGTCTTTTTTTTTTTTTTAATTCACTTGTGGGTAGTAAAGAGTTTGTGATGATATTGATTTCCTTTGTAAGTAAGGCGGTAAACGGTTGATAGTTTGTGAACAAATCTTTACATATACTTAAAGCTTGATGATAATTGGGTTGAAACTTGGTTCAAGTTTTCTCAACTAGCTTGGATTGTTATATTTGTGTTGTCATATAAAGAATTTACATGAAAATGAGATTAGTTTTTTGTTTTGGTGCATATCTGGCCATCTGGGTTTATCTAATCGTCATATATGCACGAAGTTATCATGTCAATCTTAGATACTAACATTTTAGTAAACCTTGGGAACTAAATATACTGAAACCAGTCATTCATATAACATTTATATATTAGTTCTAAACTGTCTGCTTTTCAAGTTCAGTGTCCAGACAACGTTCGTTGCAGAATCAACCTGCAGTAACTTCCCGGCGTTCTATGGTGTAACTGTTGAATTCTCTTGTTTGTTACCGATTTTTTTTTCTCTTTTGAGAAACATTGTACCTTAATCTTGATGGTTATGATTTTATTTGCTCTTAATTTTATCTCATTGAGTTATGAGTAATATCTTTCTATTAATCAAATGAATTGGTATGTGAACAATTTAGACTGAAGATCATATCAGCAGATTGGATGGTGAGATCCCTATCTACACCATTCACCAATAGTATTATTCCATGTCAAATAGCTTCCATAACCTTCACTTTCCAACCAAAATGGTAGGAGTGGTGGATTGAACCCTCAGTACCCATTTCTTTTTCTTCTTCTCTTTTGTTAAACAGCAAAATATCAAAATAAATTCATAATATTTCATTTTAAAAAAAAAGACATTCCGCATAAGATGAACAAAACAAATTGAAACTACATATTTAAAATTTGCAAGGCCATCGTTTTGCGGCTAGTTTACGTTTTTGGGCAAGAAGACCAGAACGAATTCCAACATAGGGGGATCGGCGATGTGATCGTGCGGGTTCATAAAAAACTTCATCTCCTGCGGGTCCATAAACCTAGTAATTTGCAATGCAGTAGCGTTTTTTGTTTTTTTTTTTAACGGTATTTGCCATGCAATAGCTAACTCATGCGTTTTAACTTGGTAAATAAATCCTGTTAAATGTGATAATTAATTTTCTTTTTTAACTATTCAAACTCTTTCAAATTTTTGATTTTTCTTCCTGATTATATATAAATATATACAACGGCAAGTTATACACTTATACTACTCTTTTGCCATAAGATTCTTCACTGATAATAATAATAATAATAATAATAATAATAATAATAATAATAATAATAATAATAATAATAAGGTTTGTTTAATCTTTTTCATTAATGTACGTATGTGATGTGATTTTATTCATCATCTATGTGATGTATTTATTCTTTTTATTTGAGGAATTTTTTAATTTATGTTTACCATTTCTCTAGGCATCTTTTAAAGGATTTAAACCCTTAAATTTTTCATTCTCTTGGTTTTTATAAAAGAATCTCACGTGTGTGTGTCTGAATCTGAATGCAGTTAAATTATATTGTTATTATTTAATTTAATGGTCTTCTTGATGACATATATGGCAGTCTCATGCATATTTTCGTATTGTATATCTTTTGATGAATTGTACGTATAGTACTAATAAGATTCCCTTTAATATGATTAGTTTTTGGACTGAGAATAATTTACAAGGTGAAGAAAGATGAGGCTCTTTTCCTTTTGGTCGTCATCGAGTAACTATGAAACGACCCATAAACATAGATCTAAAAAGGCTCGTGTACGTTATGCCAGTCAACGAAGCTGCAAGTTTTGATGATACATGTAGGCGGGTTTTGAAGGATAAAAAGTTAGATGATCGAAGTGCCGAGATTACATCACTGAAGGCTGAATTGGATAGCAGAACAAAAAAAATGGAAAAAGAGAAAAATGAGATGGGAAAAAAATACAAAATGGAGGAGAATTAGCTTTGGGAGATAATTAAAGGAACTTGAAGTCAAGGATAAGCAAAGCAAACTTGAGCATGCGGGTCAACAAGTCAAGGATTTGACTGCAAAGATGGAAGAAGTGGTCAAACAGAACCAAAATCTACATCAGAAGACAAATACAGAGCGGCTGAAGAAGACCGAGATTTGTTCAAAAGAAACTATACAGATAAGGATAAAGAATGCAAGGAGTCACATAGACTTGTGACAAAGTTTCTTAGAACTTGTAACGAACAAGAAAAGACAATCAAAGGATTGCAAGAAGGTTTTAGTAAAGATGTTGACGATAACCAGCAGTCAAAGTTGCAAACCGAGCTTTTGAGGTTAACCGAGGTAGAGCAATCTTTGAGGAAGGAGGTAGAATCATATAGGCTTGAAGTTGATTCTCTTAGACACGAAAATATAAACCTTTTACACCGTTTAAAAGGAAGTGCAAAAGACGGTGGCTTTTCAACTTTCAAACTCAATCAAGAATTAATGATATATTTTGCAAAATCAAAGCATGTCCTTGATTAATGATATTTTGCAGCTCTGTTCAAAACTAAGTGAAAGTATTAAAGAAAGAGCATGCTATTCATCTTTGGAAGCCAAGCAGGGTCATGAAACATTACATAATGGCTTAAATAGCCTATTTATTGTGGAATCAGAAATGAAACTTCAAGGGTTTAAGAGGGAAGCTGAAAGCTTAACACGATGCTTGCAGACTATCTCTGATATTTTACTTGAGAAGTCGTGTGGCGGGGCTCCGGATAAAGAATGTTCTGAGGTTAACTTGTTAAGCTGTTACAAATCTTCCAATAAAGTTCCAATTTGTAAACTACATGGCATTTAGTAAATATGAAGATTTTCCAGTTGGGTTTCTTAAATTTTTTGCTTGATTTGTGCAGGATGGCAAAGTCTGAGTTGAAGTTGGAAGCTTTGATGACCAGGGTGCTAAGGGAGAAACTGTATTCGAAAGAGGTGGATGTTGAGTGACTTCAGGCTGAGGTGGTAAAGACTGCTAGAGGAAATGACATCCTGACATGTGAATTGCAAAATGCTATGGACAATCTTTCTTGCATTACTCACAAGAAGAAAGATCTTGAAATTCAGGTACTGCTATTAGTATGATAAGAACTATGTATAGTTTATCACAGGCGGTACAAGCATTTTTTACATGACAGGGGCAAAACTCTCGGTCGGGGCCGTACAAGCATTTTCATCATTCTATTTTTACAGGCGTCATGTCAAATCATTGAGTTTAAACTTTTTTCCCATGGAAAACGCTATATTCTAGACCTTGTGTTTGGTCTCGTACTCTGGTTTCAATTCTAATCCCAAAGTAAAAAATGTTGGGTCTTACAAACATAGATATTGAAATTAGTATTTCACAGGTTCAATGGTTCAACAAATGCCAAGCTAAGAATTTCAAAAAAATAAAATCAAATTTATATATGACAATTACAGTATATAAATCGAATGTGACTATACAAGAGAGGGACATGGGGAGTGAAGTGATCAAAAGATTGGGTTGCGGATTAATTATTGGGTTTAAGTTAACTGATTAATTCTTTTTTTTTCAACAGCTAATCAAGAAAGATGAGAGCATTTATCGTCTACAAAACGCACTACAAGATTGCAAAAAGGAACTGGCAATAGTTAATGGGATTTTACCAAAAGTGTCAAAAGAATGTGACAATATGTGGGAGGACTTGAAGAAATACAGTGAGGATAACATGCTCTTGAGTTCTGAAGTTGGAATGCTGAAAAAGAAGATAGAGGCTCTGGATGAAGCTGTATTGAAGAGAGACGGAGAGATCACAATCTTGAAAGATGCCATCGAGAAGCCCGGTTTCTAGTGAAGGATTCTTGCTGCTATAGTTGGGTTGGTGTTCATACTTCTTAAATTTTTGTGGTCTTTTTTTTATCTGGTCACTTGTGGGTCGTAAAGAGTTTGTGATGATTTTGGTTTCCTTCGTAAGTAAGGCGGTAAACGGTTGATAGTTTGTGAAGAAATCCTTACATATACTTTAAAGCTTGATTGATGATAATTGGGTTGAGACTTGGTTTGTTTTATTTGTGTTGTAATTAGGTGCTTCATATAAGAGGAAAGTTAATTATAAGGAATTTACATGAAAATGAGTTTTGATTTAGGTTTTGTTGCATATCTGGGTTTATCTCATCCTCGTAAATGCAGAAATCTATCATGTCTATCGAACTAACGTTTTAGTAAACCTTAGGAACTAGATATACTGAAATCCTTCATATGACATCTCTTCATTTTAGATCTAAACTGTCCAGCTTTCAAGTCCAGGCAACGTTCCTCGTACAATCAACATGCAGTAACTTCCTGTGTTCCATGGTTTTTAATTGTCGCGCAAAACGTTAACCTTATTGCTGAGGCTGCATGATCAAAAACACATGTTACTCTTCAATTTTGAATTTTCATTCAATAAAAACACACTTGAACATGATTTGTTGACTCAGGTACAAGCTAAGTTTAATACACATAACAGAAAAATGAGACAAAAGACTGTTTACTGGTACCAAAAAACGCTTTTTGTAGCTCTGTACAAGTTCCTCTGGATCACGTCTGGTTTGGTTGAATCCCTCATTTTTGTTCATTTCCTGTAAGAGAAATATTGCAAAGGATATTATTGTAAAGAAAAGCAGCTAGAGTAAGGTAAATGTAAATTCTAAAGTGAGTAGTACCTCAATCCATGCTGCAAGTTTTGGCCTGCCTACTCTAATATCATACGTTTTTACATTTAGCAAGTATGGATGAAATCTTTCGACAAAAGGAGCATAAGCTATATCTACCTGTACATGGCCAATATGAGTGTTCCCAAGAGTGGAAATGGATCATATATATGCACATATGCAGAATACAATCAAGAAAACAGAAACCAAAGAGAACCCAAACAAACATCAGTAGTCGAAAACAGTAGCAAATAAATGAAATTTAGTTAAGGGTTTATCTTTCTTACGAGACTGAATTGGCCAAGAAAAAAGGGTCCATCGTCAAACTTGGAAAGTGACTCCTCGATCTGATCAAAAGCTGCAGCTGTTTATATATATGTATGTTTTAAATTTCATAATTGGTTATTTAAACTTTGAAAGGATATAACAGAATGACAGTCGATCAGGATACCAGCATCATCAACCCCATCTCCCTTGAATGAGGTAGTAGCGGATTTATAGAAAGTATTAGTGTATGATAGTAGCTCTTCTCCAAACTCTTTCTTAACAATATCCTACATTGTAGTTTCATAGTCATAATCAATTGAATGAAGTTATTCTTTCTACGGTTAGAGAAATGAGTTTTTCTTACCTCGGGATAAAGTGAGGGACCTTCAAAGTTGGTGTCAATAAACTTGATCAAATCAAGACTCTCTCCCTTAACTTCATTGTTGTGTTCTAAAGCTGGCACCTGTGACATACAAACGCACCAAAAGCAAGTTTATATGCAAGATAAAATAGTTGGGGCATTGTTTTATGGATTTTTCGGGTATTCCTTCAAATATATATAATGTACTGCCACAGGCTATAAGAAGACCTGAAAAGCATTAAACTTTTGCAACAAAATCACCTTGTTTGGAGGATAAACTTTCTCCTTGTACCATTCTGGCCTGTTTTTTAGATCAATGGGGACTAGTTTAATCTTTTCTTGCAATCCCTGTTGATAATTTAAAGGCAATGTGATGAATATATATGACCTAATCATCAAAGGGATGAGCTGATGGATAAGAATTTGACATTTCCATAAAACTATTCTTAGACGGTACAAATAACAATCAAGTAATGTGTGTGTCTTTTAAGATGTACATTTTTAAGGATCAAGTATGTCGACATTGAACCGTCCAAAATGCATTTTGCATCCAATCTTACTTGTGGATCAGCTCACATTCATAAGATAGATTTGACTAAAGTGAATTTGTAAGTAAAAGTGATTGTCTGAGAGAGAAGGATTGCCTTGCAGTTCCGAGTAATCCACACTCGTTGCGCATAGGGGCAAGTGTAAGATATGTACAGCCTAACCAAGAAGACCAGATAAATTTCACATAATTAACTAAGATTTCATCTATGAAAAAAATTTAAAACCATAAGCAACTTTAGCTAAAAATTTGAACAAATTGTGTGCTCCGGTTACTACCCCAAAGTCCAAACAGTAGATTCTATATAGCAGACTAAATAACTTTACCTAGTACCAAAGGGTAAAAAAAAAAGTTTACCTAGTGGTTCCATCAAAGACCGAAGGTGGTTCTGAAGTAGAATCAAGAGCCGGAGGAAGATCTTCTTGCACACTGTAATATACATGGGTAAACAAATGAGGTTTTTACAGGTCGGATATATATATATATAGGTTAAATTCTTACTTAAATCTTACCCAGTAGACATTGTTGTTGTTGCTTGAACAAAGAGCTTGTTGTGAAGTTTTTGGTGATGAAATTTTAGCAATGGGGTTCTGGAGATAGAAATCTTGTTATGATAAGGTAGAATAATAATTGGAGCAGATGCAACATTTCTTACTGGTGGTGATTGAAAGTCAAGGTGATAATGGCAGCGGCTGATGCTGTTGAGATTTAACACAGCAGCCATTTGCTATGATTTGATCAATCAACTAACAATCACTGATGAACACTCAGGCTTCACCTTTGTGTTTTGTGTGTGAACTTAGTTTCCCCACGTGTAATGTAGACACTGTTATATTATATATAATGATAATAATAATAATAATAATAATTGTCACCGGTTATTGTGTTGTTTTATTAAATCTTGATCATTCATTTAAAAATTTGCTTAATCACAACCGTATAAACTACACCATTTAATACGGAATTATTGAGGTACATGCATAAATAACTCTAAGCATGATCTTTAGCAATAACCGATATTCGCACAAACTAGTTGATCTGGAAACAAGAGAAAAAGCAAACAACCTCATGTTTAATCCTTGACCCCATTCACTCCACGCTTTCAACAACATTAAGCTTCATAGAAAGAAATCAAGATCACTTGCCCTCTGCAAATAATCTATCAACAAATCAAAGAAAAAAAATACACAAGATCTGGAAGAAAATTAAACATATGACGTCATCACCACTGCAGTTGCCGCTTGCCGAGCCATGCTACCACCGTTGCCACGCTGCCACTACCCTGCCGCACCATTCCTTAGATCCGGTTAATAAAGTTGATTTCATTCGTTGTACGGAGTGACTTGTGAAAGTAATTTTGGGTTTTGTTTTGTGAAATAGTTTTCATTTATATGTTTATGTTGTTTACTTTATGGTGGATTCAGTTTTCAACTTGATGTTAGAGTATTTAGACCCACAAACACAACCACCCCAAATAACCGACCACAATGGTACGATGACCATTTGGTCAAGACGGGTTGTTTCAGTTTTTTTTTTTAATCCCTTTATTATAAAATTTCATTATTATAATTATATTAATAACAAGTGAATCTACTCTTATAATGTTGAGTTTGGAGTTGATGTTCTTTTTTGGTGACGAGAATGCTAACAATCTTTGATGATTAGATTAATATTGTATAACTCTTTGATAAGAATGGAGATGGTGAGGTGGGGTTACGATAAGAGGTGGTGGTGAAGTTACGATAACTCTAGATATCGAGGGATGGTTCCTGTCAATATTTATTTAGGGATAATTCTAGCTAAATACATAATCCGGGATGAGACTGCAAAAATGACCAGTTGTTATTATTTAGGATAATGGTGTTTCATCTTGGATTGATTTTTATGTTCTCTCTTAATTGATAATCTACTTGGATTTTACTCTATTTTATTCAAAAAGTTTAACTTCCACTTTGTTATCAAAGACGACTCACATTGTAAGGTTTATGTAGTCAAATTAATCATAAAGCTTTCAAACAATATTAGTTTTGATTCTTGATATCCAATTAACATGTTTTATTTGGGGTTATAATTTAATTGTTTGTTACCTTTTTATGCTTTTATAACATTAAGTGAGAATCATGAGTTCAGTAAATTGATATGTAACCCGAGTAACGCATGGGTATTGTGGTAGTATATATTGTTTTCGGTGCTTGGTAAAAAATAATTTTGATATCTTCAACCATAAGATGACAATACTAATTAATCCTAACCGTCATAATAGCTCCTTTTATTACGTACATATTTGAAAAGTTGTTTCATTTTATTACCCCATGTGTTGATTAACAACTGAACCTGATTATCCATATCTCTATAATATATAGGGGTGGATTATTTTAGGGACTCCTTATTTTAGGGACCATTAGGGACTCGTGTTTTTTGTAACTTACACACCACCATCATCATCTATTACGATATACAAGACTTTTTTGTAAAAACACTAGGACTTTTCGGCGACAGGCCCACCGAAAAATCATGTGTAAGTTCTTACACATGATTTTCCGGCGGGCCCGTCGCCGGAAAATCATGGCGGTGGTCGGAAATGATCATGGTGGTATGTAAGTTACAAAAAACACGAGTCCCTAATAGTCCCTAAAATAACTTTTCTCTATATCATGCTTGAGACAATCTTATAAACTCACCCATTAAACTGTTAAAAAGATAATGCAATGTGCTTAATAGTATTTAGGTTGTTAAATAAGTAGTGGAAAAGTTCCAAGGATGTTGACCAAGTTTCAAGAGAAGTGGCCGATTATTTTGGAGTTACCTTTGAAATTGGTTAATAGCATATACTAGTATTTCTACCCAGGCGTTGCCCTGGGAGAAAAACATAACTCTGGTGATAAAAGTTACAAAAACATTAAGCCGAAAAACAAAATTTGCGTGACAAAAGTTAAGAAAATAAAAGTTGTGGTTCAAAGTAAAGAAAATGAAACTTTGGTAATAAAATTTAGAAATCAAAAGTTATATCGTAAAAGAAAATAAAAGAAACTTTCAGAGCAAAGTTTAAAAACAAAGTTATATGAAAAAAAGTACAAAAGTTAATAAACTTTATACTTAAAAACAAAGTTTGTATGTTGAAAGTTTAAAAAGTAAGAGCTATGTGACGAAAGGTAAAAGGGGAAATATAAAAAAAAAAAATTGGTGGAAAGTTTAAAAAGTAAAAGTTATGTAGTAAAAGAAAAAAGAAAATAAGGGTTGTTAAGTCCGTCACCTAATAGTCGTTAAGTCTGTTACCGAACCGTCGTTAAGTCCATTAATTATGTTGAATGCTTTAAAGGCTTGTACCTTATGCTAAAGGGGGAGTACTTTTAGCTACAGTAACTCCCCCTCACATTCCAACTTTAGTTTTTAGTATCTATAATATAACTAAAAGAGGGGGTTGGTGATACACTTGGCACCCCTAATCCACATTTTTTAGTCTAATCCTCCATCCTTATTAATCCTCTATTTTTTTTAATATTTATCTAAATTAATTTACACTTTTTGGTTTTCCATCATCAATTTACACTTTAACCCCAATCTAAAACGATTAAATTACACTTTTTGGTTTCCCATCACCAATTTACACTTTAACCCAATTTAAAATAATTAACTTACACTTTTTTATTTTCTATAACCAATTTACACTTTAACCCAATTTAAAAATAATTAATTATAGGTTACACTTTTCGAATATAAGAAACTGTAAATTTTTTATTTAACTAAAGTTGAAAAAAAAAGGGTAAACTATAATCAATATTTATATGGAGTTAACTTTCGTATGTATCTTCTTTGAGCGGATAATTTTTGGAGTATTTTGGCCGATGGAGTGACTAAGCAGCTAGCAAATTTCCAAGTTGATTTCGGTATATCTATTTAATATATTTGAATTCCATTTTTTTAACTTTGATTAAGATATTTTGAGACTACCCGTCCATTGGACGGACCTGAACACTAGTATATATATAATTGCTATTGTTAGTATATAAAGCTTATTTAAGTGGTTTAATAATAAGTCAAGATTTTCTTTTGCATATTCTGCAAATCCACCTAATTTGCCTATATAAGCCTATAAGGCCGACTTGACTATATGAGTGTGCATGTGTTTTGTTTTGTTTGCAAAGTTTTAACTCTAATCTAATATTTCATAATGGTTATTGTGTTTCATTTTATGCGTATTTTTGCAGCTAAGCATTACAAATATCAGCTATAACTATGTGAAAAAAAATTGATTTTTTACTTTTGTACTTAATTTCATGTAAAAATGGATGGTGGACGGTGATGCATTTTACAATGAAAAGACAACGACGATAATAATAAATATATGTATTGTTATTATTATTATTATTTTGAAGGTTAATATGTATTATTATTCATCTTCGATAAATTGTGATATTACATTTGTAACTCCTTCCTTTCTTTGATATTAATATATAGGTCTTGCCTTGGTTAAAGAAAATACATTAAAAAGATACCTGGTAGTGGTGTCATTGAAGCTAGGAAATCGATAGGTAGTATAGTTTTATTTTATAATGTAAAAATTAATAATAATAATATAACAAATGTATTTTATTGTAATATAAATTAACACTAAATATTTCTAAACAAACTGTTTTTATATGTTGTTATTATGTAAAGACTTACATTTATACACATGTTAGTGTTCAATTTATTAACTAATAACTTTTAATGAATACGAGAGCAAGTATCCGCGCGTTGCAGCGGTGAGATGGTGAGGGTGATAGGTCATAGAGTGTGATAGGTCATAGGAGGTGATATGTCATAGAGTGTCATAGCCAAATGCCTTAACCGTACGGGCTCCACCCTCGGATTTAAAAATTCATCGAAAGTATATCGAATGATCTCTAATGAAAAAGCATGAAATTTTAAGAACACCCATAATATTTTTATAATTTATCGATGTACGGTTTTCAAGATAAAAGATTTTGAAAGAATTAGAGAAAAAAAAATGATTTATAGAGGAGAGAAAAAAAATATGATTGGTTGAGATTTGAGGAGAGAGAAAGGGTATTATAGTTATTTTAGGTAAATATAAAATAGATGGGAGGAGCATTTTTGGAAAGTACTTAAAATCAATATTGAAAATTTAAGTTCAATGTTAAAAATGTAGTAAAAATCTGTTTTATAATATAGTATAGATATTCGACAAGTTAAGCAGTCGCACAAATTGATTAACAAATTTAATAGAGAATGCATAGATTGATACAATTGTCATCGTCGTCATCCTTGTAGCAAGTATTACAAGTCCATAAATTAAATAACATTCCTCAAAATACGATTCCAAAACTTCAAATTTCATAAACTTATTACAAGTAAACTTCTATCTTGAGTCTTTACTTTAGCATTATAACGGCCCATTTTGTGAATCTACGTGGAAGAAAATTTTATTTTTGTATCATCTTCTAACCAATATTATTTGCTTCATCAAAAAGTATAATATATATCTATCGTTAGAAACCAAGTCACAACTTAAAGGTGTATATTAAAGGGATATAGTTGTGATTAATGCATACATAAATTATCTACTCACAACTTCAAGAGTTAAAGGTCTATATTAAAGGGATATATTTTTGACTATACGTAAATTACATCACTAAGTTTGTTTCGAGTTCAATAAAATCAACTTAAATCATAAACCTCTTTGAAAAATAAAAATCGCATAAAACCCCGTACAATAGATGCAACCACGATTAAATCTGTATCAAACAGAACTTAAAACTTAGTGATAAAAAAAATGTGATTTAAGTAGTAGGTAAAGTTATGATGAATGAAATTATGATCGAAATCAATAAATAGAAGACACTAAAATGCAAAGGAACCATCTTTGATGAAAGCTAAGACAAAATATTTAACCAAAAAGACTGAGAAAGACCAAATAAAAATTAAGATGTGAAATAATTGATATTCAAATGGAACCCGAGCTACGCACGGATATTGTTCTAGTTATTATAAGTGTATATTCGTTATCGAATTTTTTAATAATAAAATGACTTGCAAAAGTGTCCTTTTGACTTTATGATCATTATCGAATTTACTCTGGAATTTTTTTTGTAAAAATTGATATGATTATTTAGCGACAATTCTTCCATGAATGAATGATATTAGGTTGAGCTGCCCAAGAATTGTGTTGGCTTTCACCGATTAAAAACACCCTACAGGACAATTAGTCTCGTTTCTCATTGAACCTTTCTATTAGCCACGCCAATTTCCCTTGCTTTAACCAATTTGGTTACGTGTGACCATATAGCCAGATAACACGATCGCTACTGGGGTAAGAAGAAAAGAAAAAGTAGATTAGGAGCTCATTTTCCATTGTCCCCCAGCCCCCCAGTGTGGGTGAGATAGAGTGTTGGTTAGCAACATCACTTTGAAGAAGCCATCTCCTCCCAGTATGGGTGAGATGTTCTCATAGAGTGTTGGTTAACAACATCACTTTGAAGAGGCCATCTCCTGTCTTTGGCATCCCGCATCTTAGATTAAAAGAAAGATAGATTGAAGCTGCAGAATCTAATATCATGACCATTTCAATATTCATTTCTGATCAATATAACTCACCATTCATCTTGAACAGCCACTACTTGTATTACAGTAGCAATTTACAAGTGAACTGAAACAGCTAACAAAACTGCGGCCAACCATGCTTATATTTGGATATAATTATAAATTCCAATAGGGGAAAAACAAAAAAATCATATAACGCAATGTGGCCATCAGTAACTAATTTACAATGCTTGTTTATTAGTACACCAGCATAAATATACCTCACATCAATATAAAATTACAAACAATTAAAAAGGGTTAATTTCCTAATCCACGCACCGATAACATATGCTATGAACCACTATAACCATCTCGTATGTATCATGTTGCTTACCTTGGTTGAACACCTTAAGATGAGAACAGCCAACCTATAATGAGCATCCACACAAACCAAGAAAGAAGGATGAGATATAACTGTTGGCAGTAGGCACAACCAGGGCGAAAAGGCAGGTTTTGGCTGCCAGGGGTTTCAAGAATAACATAGTCAGCAGTAAGTCCTTCAATAACGATGTGTTAAATTCTTGAAGTTGCTACATCAGCATAACTTTCCATATCTTCTTCATATACACAACCAGTGACCATAAGGCTAGGCCAGCTGACACGTAAAGAAAAGAAACACCCGTTGCACCAAGAATCCCTACTTCTGTAAAACTGCATAATTATGGGTATCACAAATTAGTCAAGATTCATCAACATTATTTCTGTAACACAATATGCTCGAGTTTTGTTTCTAAATCTACATGGTTCCAAAGATTGCTATTCTTTTTATTGTAATAATTTTCATTTAATTTATTATAATTACTCTTACCAATTTTTCTTTTCGAAAAGAGACATATGTGGACCATTTGGTTGATAAATACTATATAGCTATACAAGTAGATAACAAATGCTAGACAGTTCATATTTCTACTAGGTATGTAATATTTTTCTACTAGCTATGTAATAGAATTAACCTGCTGTCTCTAATCAAAAGAAGGATGGTTAATGAAGTCATTTGCGTGGCAGTTTTCCACTTCCCCAAATTATTTACAGCAACGGCCTGAAAATCATGCATTGTTTCAAATACAAAAGAAGAAAAAAACGAAATCTTAAGCAAAATAAGTACAACCATAACATCCTGAAAATCATGCACCGTTTCATATACAAAGACTGAAGGACAATTTCGTGAGCAGAATATACACAACCATGAGCTTAGAGAATGAATAGAGTAGAACCTCTGAAAGTTTACTTCCTTGAGAAGCAGCCCATTCTCTAACCGCAGACATTGTTATCTGTGGAATACACCATACTTTGTGTTATATTCTTAAAGAATTCAAATGTTGCCACCAAAAGTTTCAATATGGGTGGGTCCTGGCACTTTTGCAAAAAAATTCTACTAGGGGAATTAGACAAATTGACCGAAACACTTTTTGTCTGTTTTCTCTTCAGATTTGTTTAAAAATAATTAATGAATTTGATACGATTACAACAGCCATATTAAGATTGTACAACCTAAATTATTTGCTTGAAGTAAGGTTATATGCAGTTATAAACACATTTGATCATTTTCTCTTAATACTTTATAATTGACTCGCTAGAGATGAAAACGTAACATAAACCACATTCAAAATAGTGACCCAACATTTCACCCTTATTACAGAAAAAATTGATCTCAACATTGACCCGTGTAACTGTGTAAGAGTCAAATTAGGAGTATCCATTGATAGAAAATAACAAAATGTGAAGCTGATGAAAATGCAATAGGACGCCATAAAGACGTACAAAAATGCAAAAAATATCTACAAACTACAAAGATTTCAATAAACCAGATTTGGGAAGGTACTATAGGAGTAAAAATTTTGTTATGCTAGAGTGATAAAAATTATCTCAGAGAGACAGATATCATCTTCTAAAGCATATTAGCAGATTAGCCTACAACTGGTTCATGAACAGCCAATCCTTCTAGAAGAAAAGACAACAAAACACTATGCCTTAACAAATTCCCCAATTTGGAATACACGATCTAATAAAACAAGTATCAGTATCTAAAGTATGTTTCATCTGCAAAAACAATGTGCTATTAAAAGATGAACTTACCTCTCTACCAATTATTGCTATTGCCGGTACAGTCAATAACCACGGGAATTGCGCAAATAGAGCAGCTTCCGGAGGTCTTGTACATAACAAGACCAATGTAGCAGCAACCATAAGCTGCATTCACATTCACAAACAATTCTATAAACCTAAAAAGCTACAAAATTTGATTACAGTTTATTTATAATTTTATATAATAAAGCAAATGGTGTACCTTATCAGCCACCGGGTCCAAAAACGCACCAAATGCAGTTCCTAAGTTCATCTACAACAGAATAAAAACATAGCCGAAACTCGTTACTTTCGTCCATCACTTTCAAAAGAAAGTTAAGAAACATATAAATACTACATACTCTTCTTGCTAAATAACCGTCAAGCCAATCCGTTATCGCCGCAGCTATAAAAATTCCGGTAGTAGCCGTCGTTCCTAACCGGCTATCCATATAATAAGCTGTTATCAACAACAAAACAATACACATAATAGCCTCGTACAAAAATATAACAATAATCAACATACATTTTATATTCATATCAATTCAACAATTAATATAATATAATTATATAACTATACATCATTCAATAAAACATATAAAATTGAGATAAATTCTAAAAAGAATGATAATAATAATAACTTTTTTAACACATACTGCTGATTAAGATAGGAACAGCGGCAACACGAGCAATCGTTAAAACCGTCGGCAAGGTCAACAATTTCGCCGAAGAATTTTGTCTCGCCGGCGGGCGGTTATTTTCCGATATCCGTTTTTCGTTTTTGTTATCATTAACCACACGTGATTCCATATTTCCAGAACAGAATCTGAAACTATTTAAGCCACGAAACGCTAATTTGTTGTAATGATAATTATTATTATATTTATTATTATTATGAATGAAATGAGGAGGTTGTGAAATGTAAGACCAGCCGGAGGACATTGCCGGCGGCGGTTTAGGTTTTCCGGTGGTGATTGCACGGCGTAGCCATATGTGTTGGTGAATTGTGATAGACGAAGAAGAAGAAGAAGATGATGAGGTGAATTTGAAAAGGTTTAAGGGCATGGCGATCGGCGCAGGGTACGGATTTTTAATTGTTATTATTGTGCGCACTTGTGGCTTAGGTTAGCAGCAAAGGTGTTTCTATCAAAATCCGCCATTGATTTCCATGTAAAGTTTTATTTTAAGTTTTCAATAGAGTATTACGCGAATAGTCCCTGTACTATTTCATAGATGTACTTCAAATCCCTCCATTGTCCACTTCCTTCAACTCATGCGTTTGTTTGTTTTATTAATCATTGTCTAATGTCTATGTCTGTCTAATCTCTATGTTTGTTTTACGAATCAAAAATTCGTTCAAATAATCTCTATCTCTACTCCCTTAAAACTGGTTGTTAATAGTTTGTCGCCGGTTGAGTTAACGGGGTGACTGTGTGGGTAACGGTGAAGATTATAGAGAATGTTTGTGTTTTTTGTTGTATATGCAAGACTACGTTAGATTCGAGGATAAGAGTATTTTAGGATATTCAATGAATTAATGGATAGTGATAATAATTGGAGTAAAGGCATATTTGGTAACTCAAATGTTTAAACAGTTAAAAGTTTTTTAAAAAGTGACATTTGCTTTATAAAAGAACAAGAGGGGTATCCACACAATGTGACGGCGGGTGATGGTGACGTTAACGTGTGATTATTAATGTAAAGATGTAACACCCTAAATTATTAAGCCAATGAAAATTAACCTCTATTATAGTTTTGACATTAAAATAGTTTCCTAGTATTTTATTTTTGAATATGGGATTGTTTTAGTTGGAACTTTAGTGGATAACGGGTATTTACCCACTAAATTAGAGAATGGGGCGTGGCACTCCTAAGAAGTGTCAGCCAAATCCTTCTTCCTTAATCATCACTTCTCCACTAACTTTTCTTCTACATTCTTCCTAACTCTTATACTAACAAACATTAATCCTAATTTCTCATTCAATCTAAGAACCTTTCATCAAGAACAATAATAATAATTTTCTTTTATCTCATAAAATTGAAAAGTGGAGGTTTAATTATGGTGGTGGTGGCTGAAATTACAAGGAAGAAAGGAGAAGAAAGTATGAAATTGAAACCCTAACTTATGTCTTCCATTATTTGAGGTATTGATGCTTTAACCTAATTTTGATTCTTGCTAAATTATATTTTAGAAATTAGGGTTCTTGAATTGAAAAATTTGGGGGTTTTATTTATATTGAGTAAATTGATAGAATATGAATTAGGGTTCTTGTAAGTTAATCAAATTAGGGTTTTAATTGAGTTGCATGATAGATTTTGTTGAATGTTAGTAAGAACAAAGTTGGACAGATTCTGTCCCTGAGTTTGAAACGAGTTAAACACCTTCATGACAGCATTTTCACTTGTTGAGTCCTAAAAAGAAAATGTAGGTTATTGTGTTAAGTAAATTTTCCCACTTGAATGAGTTAAAAATACGAAGTAGAACTCTAGATATGAATTTTTGAATCCAGTGGCGCAATGATGATCTTTCAGCAAAAATGATTCTGATGTCTGTTGTTAAAACGGGTAAAACACATTCTTGCAAGTTAATTCATGTTTTGGTCACTGAATATAAAATGTACTAAAATGTGTCAAGAAGAAGTGGCCACTGGAATGAGGTCAAAATATGGTGTAGAACTCGAGTTATGGTCATTTTAAGGCAGTAGGGTCAAAGCTGTTTAACAGCAGCAGTTTTGATTTTTAAAACGACCAGAAGTCACCTTTGAAGGACAATTCACATATCGGTCACTAAAGATAAAAGGTAGGTATATGTGTCACCTAAATTTGGCCACTGGAATCAAGTAAAAAGAGTAAGTAGAACTTGAGTTATGCTTGTTTGAAGTCTGCTTGGTCAAATATGAAAATGACGAATTGGGTATGAAAGTAAGTTTTGGTCAAATGAGAATAATATAAGAGATACATGTTTGATGAACCAACCCAAGATTAATATAAGATTGTAAATGAGGGGTTGTGTGTTGAAATGCTAGTGGTTATGGCTAGATGACCTAGTATGTGATTGATGATCCTTTATGTGTTATGATTTGTTGCTAGGTTGAAGCATACATGTTTTGTGTTCATGCGGTCTTCTTGATTTATGATTTTGGTTGTCGCGGAGGAGGTGAGTACTCTTGCATACCTTTATGTTTACGTTGGGTCAATTACCATGAGATGTGAATGTTCCAAGCATGGTAATTGATTTGGCGTGAAGCCCATGTGGGGCATTGTTTATGAGGCCTAAGAACCTCCGGGGCCTAAGAATCCCGATAGTTGATGTGAAATGAGTCCTAAGAACCTCCGGGGCCTAAGAATCCCGATAGTTGATGTGAAATGAGGCCTAAGAACCTCCGGGGCCTAAGAATCCCGATAGATATGATTGTTATGATTGTTTAGCTTATATGGATCCATATATGTGTTGATAGTGTGCAAGGTGAGCATGTAAATGTGGCATGACGGTGTCATAGGCTACATGTGAAAGTCCTTGCACTTTGCCCTCCTTCGTAGATATAAACGTATGCAAGATTATTCACTAAGCTTTGCTTACTTTTTAGTTGTTTACCCTTTTATAGGTTGTTCCGGATGCGGAAGAAAGTAAGTATTGTAAAGATTGAAGTTAAAGATGCTTAATGGATATGGGTTGCTTTGGTTAAATGCGGATAATGGTACTGGTAATAGGACCCATAGTGACCCCTTTGAACTATCGGCTCTTTGTACACTTGTTATGTCTTTTTGGAGAATTATTATGATGTCTAGTGTTGGACTCGAGTTTTTGGGTATTTTAAATGGGTCGTTTTGTAGTTGTAATGTATTGATTTTGTTTAAACGTGTTTTGGAGAAACTCATAATCCGTAACAGGTTTGGATGATGATTTTACGAATGGGTTATGCCGAAATTTCTAATTTTGTACGTCGTCATTTGTAAGATGTCAACTCGGGTAATTGACCCATTTGGTGGTAAAGTGAATGTTTGGTCAACGAATACTTTTACCTTGCGTATTTCTGAGTCGAAAACTTATTTGAACTTAGAAATGTTGTATTATGAAGTTTGGTTTTGATTTTGGTAGTCTGTAAGTTTGATTAAGCATCTAACGATTTTTGGTGTTGCTGAACTGGTGCCCACTGCGGCGCAGTGGGGGTAATTTTACCCACTGCGGCGCAATGGGGATTGCATCCACCCACTGCTAAAAAAGAAAAAAAAATCCTTATTTTTCTATTAAATCGAGTTGTGTCGTTTCAAAAGATAGTTGATGTAAAATGGTAGTGTAGTAAAGGGTGATGTAGGTATTTCATTGTGTCAGTTATAAGGATAGTTATAGAAATAAGGGTATTTTTTTTGTCTTTTTAAAGGCAGAAAGTTTAAGGAGAAAAAAAGAGAATTTGCTTTATAAGGAACGAGAAAATTGTCCGCGCATTGCAGCGGTGAGATGATAAGAATGATAGGTCATAGGAGGTGATAAGTCATAGAGTGTGATAGCCAAATGCTTTATCCGTACGAGCCCCCTCTCACATTTAAAAATTCGTCGAAAGTATATCGAATGACATCTCTAATGATAGAAGATGAAATTTTAAGAACACCCATACAATTTTTATAATGTATCGATATACGGTTTTTGAGATAAAAGATTTTGAATGAATTAGAGGAATAAAATGATTTATGGAGGATGACGAAAAAATGAGTGGTTAAGATTTGAGGAGAATGGAAGAAAATGAGTGGTTGAGATTTAAGGTTTTTATAGATATATTAGGAGAGATTTAAGGTTTTAAATTAAGATCTTCAAAAAGGGCAAGATGCTTTATAAGATAATATAGATATATATAAATATAGATATAGATTTGATGTCACTTATAGAATTTTTAAGAAAGAATAAAATTATTGTTATCCTGATACTCCTCTATATAAAGAATGTGTTCAAGTTGGGAAGTTTCAAGTTTGGACAATTATGAAGCTTTTATTTGTAAATTTGGTATTATATCTTTTGCTCAGTGAGTCAGTGACACCGGTAAGTTTTTCATACGAAAAGTTAAGTTTGTGGTGTTCCTACTAGTATTATTTTAATTTTGACTCATATATTGTTGATACAAGTTTCAAGAAACGGCAATCATGAATGATGAAGTATGTAGAGACGTTAAATGGGAAGGACCATGTCTCCAAAGCAAATGTTCAGATGCATGTATAAGGAGTGGTTACGACGAAGGAGTTTGTCAATCCAATGTTCCTCCAAAATCTGATGTCTGTTTTTGTTTGCATCCATGTACTCCTTACAACTAAATGCAATTGTGTACATTATCACTATTGATATGTAATATACATTTGAATTAAAAAATCAATAACTTTAGCTTACAGCTCCAACTAAAAGCTATATCTACCCGCTACAACTACTTTTGCCAAATATACCCTTAATATAACAACGAATTATGCTCATTTATTTTCAAAATAGTTTTAATAAAAGTAATTGATAAACAAACATGACGTTTCTATTTTATTCATATTATTATGGTCGAGGTACTAAACAATAAAATATTTATTGCACAATGCTCTTTATATAGATATGTTACATATGAATTATGAAGTGTTTTTTTCATTTAACAAAATGAATCATACCTTGCTTAAAACCTTTTTATGTTTGTTGTTCTTGATCATATGTTCCGGTAAGTGACAGGATACACATGCCTAAGTTTAACAAACAACTTGATTAATAACTTTACTAATTATGGACTTTTTTATTCTAATAAATGACAGGAGAAAATAAGATGAATCCTAGTAAGTTGTGCGAAACTGGGAAATACGCGGCATCAGAATGTCATCATGCCAAATGTTATCAAGATTGCTTAGAAGCTGGCTATGTTGATGGTATCTGCAAACTCATCGTAGCTCCTCCTAGACCGGTCAACATTTGCTTTTGTTTATATCCATGTGTTTAATCGCAACAAAACTGAGTTGAGTTAAGAATCTTATCCAACTCATCTCTTAAACTATACATGGACATACATTATATGATTAATGAATTTTGTCTTAAGAAGACTTTATATTTATGATGAATTTAGTGGTCGTTACAATTATAAATAATTTTGTTGATGTGATATGTATGATTAATTTGAAATTTCCAACTGACGCTTTAAACACATGTAACATAATAGATATTGTACAAATAAACTCATTTATACAATGCTGTTTTTTTATTAATGTGCTTTTAAAGAAATGGAAACCGAAAACATGAAGTGTTTGAATGTTATGGATGCAAAGTCAAGTTTAGCCCAACTCAACATATATTCCAAGTTTTTATTTTAATTTTATCTAAGAAACATGTTTTCTCTTTATTTTATCTAAGAAACATATATTCCAAGTGTTTGATGTTTTTTTTTTTAACGGCATTCTATTCTATTTCTACTATTAAATTACATATATGCCTGAAAACCAGGACTCTCAAAAAACCCTTAATTAATTCACCTCCACAAATATGGGAAGTGAGACTCGAACCGAGGTGGATCCTCCCAAGGTCAAAGACCTTACCAATGGGCCACCAACCCCATTGGCTCTTTTAAGGTGTTTTAAGTATAATGCATTATAAGTTACGAGATATAGTGCTCGCGCGTTGCGGCGGTGAGATGGTGGGGGTGGTAGGTCAAGTCATAGAGTATGATAGCCAAATGTGTTGGCCATACGGGCTCCGCCCTCAGATTTAAAAATTCGTCAAAAGTATATCGAATGACACCTCTAATAAAAGAGCATGAAGTTTTAAGAACACCCATACAATTTTTATAATTTATCGATATACGGTTTTTGAGATAAAAGATTTTGAATAAATTAGAAGAATAAAATGATTTATAGATGGGAGGAAAAAAAAATGAGAGGTTGAGATTTGAGGATAGAGAAAAAAATGAGTAGTTGAGATTTAAGGTTATTATAGGTATATTAAGTAGAGATGTTTAAATTAGTAAATAAAGAATAAATGTATTTTGGATAGTTCAAATCACCTTTTCTTAAAAAAAAGGCAAAATACTTTTTAAGATAGTATTAGATAACATATTATTATGTCCTTAAATTATTTTTCTTTTCCATAAATATGAAATTAAGTGTTACCATATTCAAAAGTCATAATATAAATTAAGTTGTGACCGACAACAAATCATGACGGACAATGATGGTAATGGGCCATCTGTGTATAATACATTGTATATTATATTGATATTTTAATATGATAAAAGTAAATATGGTGTTATCATATATGTAAGTTTGATGAAAATCTATCATATATTAACTTTTTAATACTTTATTGTAAAATGAATATACGATGGACCCCTTTTTTATGTATTAAGATTTTAAATGTATAAAGTTTTTCACCCAAATTAAATGAAAAAAAAAATGAAATTTTGTATCAAATATTGTCATGAAAGGCATAAATTTGGTTTGTTAAAACAAAAAATGGAGTTCATGTTAAATTGTTGGTACTTTTGCAATTTTACGTTTGAATTGAACATGTATTATTAAGTGCAATCACTAATTGATGGCTAATTGTTAGCTTTGAAAAATAAATTTCATTAACTTTAGACAATTATGAATAAAGATGATGTATAACTTAAAGATATTAAATTTGTAATTTGAAAAGATGTTCATCCATAGTAATTACATAAAAGAATGATCGATTTTAAAATCCATTCTTGTTCTTATTTTAAACCTAAACCGGTAAATCTCTATAACCAAACAGACCTAAAAATAATCGGATGAAGGTCATCTCAAGTTCTTTCAGCTTAACTAGTTACTTTAATACATTTCAATATTTGGATTAATATTAAGGGTTAAAAATCAAATATCATTTTTTAATCATGATCTTTAATTATCTAACCTTATTTTAATGTAATGTATCAAATGCAATATAATTTCCTTATGCCCTTTCCTTGTATCTTTGTTGAGATATTTTCAACTTAATTTTTCAAGTTGGAAAAAAAAAATAAATCATAATCCAAAATATTTAAGATAAAAGTTGAAAAAATCAAAGATATTTATTTGTCTTTATATCCATTTATCTAACCTTATTTTAATGTAATATATCAAATGCAATATAATTTCCTTATGCCATTTCCTTATATCTTTGAATTTAAAAGCTAATAATAATAATAAAATAATATTTTTTCCTTAACAAACTCAAATATAAATAGCAAGGTCCATGAGAAAAGAACCAACAAATTGCTTGTCCAATAAGACGAGAAGACGATGACGGCGACGAGATATAAAATGTGAGTGGCGGTCGGTGGTGATATGAAGGTGTTGTGATTATTCGAAAGGATGATATATTGTAGGTATTTTAATTGATACTATAAAAAAAAATGGTGTAATTATTTTTAAAGATAAAAATAGATGATTTAATATATAAAAAAGATATATCAAACCTTTGAAAATCTTCCTTTTAAAACATATAAAAATAAAAATCCCAAAACTTCATATTATAGGTTTTGTGGGGTTTTTTGCCTTGAAAATTAGTAGGTTATTAGTTTACCTTCTTTAAATAAAATACATAATAATTTTAAGATTGTCTTCGCGGATAAAAGTGAAAGAAAAACAAATAAATGGATCCCCATAGTCCCCCAGTCTTAAAAGACCGCTTTTTGGATCTGGGGATACTTGTGCTAGTAGTAATAAGACTAGTTGTTTCTAAAAAAAAAATAAAAAAATTGAAGAAGAGAAGAACTCGAGTTCGTGTGAAAGAAATAATCGATCGGCTCCTATACATACAAAAACGACAATACTCTACTCTATAATAACAATCAATAATTTTAATTTTTTAATAATAATAGTGTAAATCAGACGATGATGATGATGATGATGAGATTAGGGATGGACAGTGCTGCATAGATAACGTGAGTCGTTAATCTCGGCTTTTAACACGTGATCTTCTCCCTCCCACACCCTCACCCCCCCTCTCTCTCTCTATATATATATTATATATATAGGCCAGCAAGCACTTGCAGTACTAGTAGCAGACAGTTTGTTGATCCAATTAATGTCTACTTAACAATAATAATTGCATCGACCATTGGATTTAACTCAAACACTGAACGAAGATACACTCACTTAATCACCTTTACCTACTCAGTCACTGTGTAATAATCATTATTAGTATAATAATAAAATAAGTATTTGAAATTGAGATTGAATTGAATCCATCAGCAGCAAAGCAGTTGTCGGTGGGATCGCATCATCCGACAGAATGAAGCCCAAACTGCCTACTCAAACTTTGAATCCATCCATTGTTACTTTCGAACACAAGAGGTACTCTTCCTTCCTCCCTTCCTCCCTACTTGTATATATATCTATAGTATCTGTACTGTATATCCTACTTATATATATATATATACTGTAATTGTTTTGATTTTTAGGTTTTTTTTTCCTAATTTAATAATAATAATAATATTACTACTAGTGCAATGTGCTACTGGAAATCAATCCAAATCCTTATTATTATAAATAATGAGTAATAATTATTGATCTTCAGTTGGTTGTTTTCCGTGCGTGATCTTATTAGTACTGAAAATCCCTCTTTTCCTGCCTCTTTTTTACCTGTAATAGCTCTACTAGAATTAGCATAAGCATCAACAACTTTTAACTTTTGGGCTGAAAAATAACTGTTTTTTAATACAAGCATTGCAGCTGAAACTTTATTTTACTTGAATTTTGTTACGTTTTGTTGATACATTGGTTATGAAGAATGTTTGAGATTTAATTGTCTAAAGTACCTTTCAACAGACAGGGATCACTAGACAAGTTAAGTGATAATGATAATAATTGGCTCGAGAATTCTCGATTCCAAATGTATAAGTACTCGTATTTGTTATTTTCATGGGACTGGGGGTCAGAGTAACAATTACGAGCACTACAAATTGAACCTTCGTATTTGACTTTTTCATATAATGGTTGATGAGAAATTCATAGTATATTTGATTTCAAAACAGAATAAAGTAGGCGTTCGGCAATCGAGCTAAAACCATATGCATTAGTATAAACAACTTGCTTGTGAATTTAAATATACATGTGTGACTGGAATGATGGAAATTTTGTTGTACAGAGATGCCTATGGTTTTGCAGTGAGACCTCAGCATGTTCAAAGATACCGTGAATATGCAAATATCTACAAGGTTCTTACTCTCTCCACCTTGTTACTTATAATCAAAATACCTTTTTTAAGTTAAAGTTATAGTATTCTTCATGGTTTTAGGAGGAAGAAGAGGAACGGTCAGATAGGTGGAAGGACTTTCTGGAACGACAGTCAGAGTCCACTCAATTGCCTGAAAATGGCTCAGTCGCACAAGTTGACAAGGAGGATAATAAGGGTTCTGATAAGACCACGGAAGGAGATGAGAAGATCAGCCATGATGATATAGACAAAAATGAAGCCCAAGAAGATGAAGTTTCCCAAACTGGGAATAAGATTCACCGGGCCCAAATATGGACTCATATTAGACCATCCCTTCGAGCCATTGAGGATATGATGAATGCCCGTGTTAAGAAGAAGATTAGCACAACGAAAACAGAGGAAGATGCTGGATCCGAAGAGGATTCTGAGGATGAGTTTTATGATTTGGAGAGGTCAGAATCGGATCCAATATCAGAGGCTCCTTCTAGTGACAGTGTCAGTGCCTCAATCCCAACAGCTGGCCCCTTAGATTCTTCAATTCATTGGAAAGAGGAATTGGAGTTTCTTGTCCAAGGGGGAGTGCCAATGGCTCTTAGGGGAGAGGTACGCTAAATTTTTCCTAGACTTTGGTTCTTAATATGGGCTAACATTTCGAAGATCCTGATATTATAAACTAATTGCAGCTCTGGCAAGCTTTTGTGGGTGTCAAGGCTCGACACGTTAAGAATTATTATCAGAATCTTCTACTTCCCGATAGTAAGAATGATAGCAATGTGGACCATCAAAATTCAGACGTAGATGAGGAAAGTAAGAAGTCAAAAACCGAGTACGTGGATGTACCTGAAAAATGGAAAGGGCAGATTGAGAAGGTCATCACGTAAACAAGTTCACTATAGCCTTGACCTACCTTTTTCATTTTAAGTTTAAAACTTAAAAAATAAAATAAAATATACTGTTTCTTTCTACAGGATTTGCCTCGGACTTTTCCAGGTCATCCCGCTCTAGACGAGGGTGGTAGAAATGCTCTGAGACGATTACTCACAGCGTATGCTCGGCATAATCCCTCTGTTGGCTACTGCCAGGTAAGTTATCAACACATCTGATAAAGAATGTTGTATGGCCCACAAGCCTGTTTTACAAATTGGAATGAAGATTTTCAGCTGCTCATTAAAATGTAATTAAGGTGCTCAATTATACCCATATATTGGATTGCATGCAGGCCATGAATTTTTTTGCCGGCTTGTTATTGCTTCTAATGCCAGAAGAAAATGCCTTTTGGTGGGTTTATTTTTATTTTTCTTCTGTCTACCATAGTGTAGCTAGCAAGGGTAAATATATGATTTTAAAATGTTCATTTTACAATTTCATATCAGGGCGTTAATGGGAATTCTTGATGATTATTTTGAGGGATATTATTCAGAGGAAATGATAGAGTCTCAGGTAATTTAATTGTTTCTTTACCTGACTCTACTTTATATGAACTTGCATGAACCCCATCCTTACTTTGGTCACTCAAATGATTAAAAAGGCGATATTTTCTTAATATCAGGTTGATCAGCTTGTTTTTGAGGAGTTGGTGCGTGAGAGGTTTCCTAAATTGGGTACAGTTCATACATATTATTCATTTCTTTTACTCTTTTCTTAATTTGACATACTTCCACAGTCTTTGATGTCTGTTGATAATTTAATGCAGTTAACCATTTAGATTACCTTGGAGTTCAGATAGCTTGGGTCTCTGGACCATGGTTCCTTTCAATATTTATGAATATGCTTCCTTGGGAAAGTGGTCAGGCTCTTCGTTTCATTAGCATCCAAGTCATTTTTGTTAAATAGTCAAGAACAAATATGAATGTATTGTATCAATGTAGCTTGTAATACTTACAATTATTCCGTGTCGTGGACTTCAGTTCTCCGAGTTTGGGATGTGCTGTTATTTCAAGGGAATCGTGTCATGCTTTTTCGAACAGCCCTTGCTTTAATGGAGTTATATGGTACCGTTTTTTCTTTCTATGTTTCATTACTCTTGATTTCCATCGCAGCTACATATTTGTATTTGGTTAGATTATTTTATGTTTCTAATTATTAAGGGTAGAACGAGAGTTTTACTAATCTACTTTTAAAACTTGAAAGTGGGCATTGAATTAGGACCAACTATAAGAGAACTGTGGACAATTCAATTGGGATGAGGGAGTAAATTGAAACATTAAGTTTGTTGAATTGCATGCAGGGCCTGCATTAGTTACAACAAAAGATGCTGGAGATGCTATTACTTTGCTGCAGTCACTAGCTGGGTCAACGTTTGATAGTAGTCAACTTGTGCTGACTGCTTGCATGGGTTATCAAAATGTTAACGAGGAGAGACTACAAGAATTGAGAACAAAACATCGACCGGCTGTAGAAGCTGCTCTTGAGGAAAGAACAAAGGGACTAAATATGTGGAGGGATTCACAGGGTTTGGCCTCTAAGTTATACGGCTTCAAAGAAAATAATACAGACAGTAAAACGAAAAATGGTGGATTATCACGAATGAGTTCCACGTCTTCAAATGCGGACGACTTATGTATGGGCGTATCAGGGGACGCAGAGATTGATTCTGTTCCCGATCTTCAGAAACAGGTCCCCCCCCCCCCCCCCCCCCCCCACCCCACTCTCTCTCTCTCTCTGTCTGTTATTCATATAGAGTATGTGCTCAAATGATGCAGTACATTTACCTTGTGACTCATTACAATGATTAACATTGTTTTGTGTAGGTGACATGGCTGAAAAATGAGCTGTGTAAATTGCTAGAGGAAAAAAGATCTGCAATACTCAGGTTAGAATACTTTCTACATTCATCAAAATGCATTACTTTTATTCTGGGTTGTCCCTAAAAGAAGGTTACGTTTTTTCAATGGGAAGATCCCAATCCGTAGTTACCTATTTCTCATCAACAATCATTACAATATCCTGGTAGGATTGACTATGCTCTACAAAGTTTCCCAAACTTGTCTTATTACAGTTTTCCATAATTATTGAAGACTATATATAGTCCAGATATCGTGAGTCGTGAACTTCTGACACTTTATGCATCTGGTGTTAAGGGTTATCATCATCTTGAATGTATAAATTACAGTTTCTCCTAAATTCTTTTTTCCAAGTTTTCTGAAAAGTTGGGTTGATGTTTTCTTCTCTCTCTAGAGCTGAAGAGTTGGAAACTGCCTTAATGGAGATGGTCAAGCAAGATAATCGCCGAGAATTGAGTGCAAAGGTATGCTTGAAAATCCTGCACCCAAAAACCTAAATTTCTATGGATAAGTAATTCAATATTATCATTTGATTGTTTTAACCATCTTCAGTTTTGTTATTCTGATACCTTACACATTGATTTCTTCAGGTTGAGCAATTAGAGCGAGACGTTGCTGAATTACGACAGTCCCTTGCTGACAAACAGGAACAAGAGAATGCCATGCTTCAGGTTTTAATTTTAGGCTTCCTCTAATATGATTGATTGGCATTTAGTTATGTACCAGTTTTTGTGGTAGTCACATAATGACTATTCTGTAGGTTTTAATGCGGGTAGAACAAGAGCAAAAGGTAACAGAAGATGCTCGCAGATACGCTGAGCAGGATGCTGCGGCCCAGAGATACGCCACCGAAGTGCTCCAGGTTTGGTTCTAGTTATGCTTTAATCAAAACTAGAATGCGAAAACTTAGATGGTGATATCATTTTTGTTAATCACACTAATATAAAACAACTGAGTATTTAATTCAAATGCTAAATTATTCAGGAAAAATATGAAGCAGCATCTGCTTCCCTCGCTGAAATGGAGAAGAGAGTGGTTATGGCAGAATCAATGCTGGAGGCAACCTTGCAATATCAGTCTAGCCAAACTAAGGCACAGCCTTCTCCAAGGTATTTCTCTATTTAGAGGTGGCAAACTGTCAATATCGATAAATGGGCAGGCCAGCCCCTTCTAACCTGCAGACAAGCACTACTTTTCTTCTTGTTTGGTGGTTAAAAAAGTTTGTTTGGTCTTATCTTGTAGATCAACAAATTCAGATTCTCCAGCAACAAGAACAAGTCAAGAACTTTCACAAGAAATACCTGCAAGAAAAATCAGCTTGTTATCCAGACCATTTGGGCTTGGCTGGCGTGATAAGAACAAGGTAATTTCTTAACTTTTTTTGCTACTTGAATCTTTCTAAGTTGCACCCCTAACAAATCTAGTGATTTCCCTGATGACAACTGCAGGCAAAGCCGGCAGAAGAGCATGCTGATGTAAAGGTTATTAGTGATGAAAAAAACACATTAGTTGTGCAAAGTTTACAGGAGAAGCCATTAGAAGAGCACTCTGATGTAGAGGCTACTGGTGATGAAAAAAGTCCAAAAGCTGTCAAGGAAGATGAAAACGGTGACCAGATGGAGCAGGTGTCGTTGGCTGATGATCGTAAGTAGATGAAAGTTATGTCTATACATTAAGTTCCAGAAAAGGATTAGTATCTTGTGTTCAGGTTCTTTTACGAGTATCATATAATGTCAGTTTTTTGTCTCTATTTTTTCTATTGGTACAAAATTTATAACTTACATATAGCTCATTAGTCATTTGTTTGTTTAGTTGTTAATAAGACCCTTGTTCGCTTGAAGAGAAAATGTAAAAAGAAAATTTGGCACTATGTGTATCTTTGATAGTTATGTTCACTTAAAGGCAAATTGCTTGTTATTCCTTTTCTTATTTCAATTCAATCTGCTTTTAGCTTCATCTCACCCTTTTTATAACAATAACCCCTTCCTTGAAAGGCAAAAAACCCTTCTGGACACGTTTAATATCAATTTATGTGCCAATAATACAGGCCAATAGGCCATATGGTGAAATCAAGCTTCTGTTGGCTCATTTATGACAAATCATTTAGTAGCAGATCATAAATACAATTTCAAAGTCAAGACTGGTCATCATTTATAAACTGTTGTCTGGCACTTAAGTGGTATACATTATGTGCAGAATGGTTAAACCCATTCCCATTTGAACGTACATGAACCATTATAAGCCACCAACTCATAGACCCCATTCTTGAGAAGAGATGCTCTATGCTTCATACACAACTATTATACGTTTCAGACAATGTAAATCTTGCATCATTTCTATATGCTCTTTGACCATTGTCCATTTGTATGGGAAGTAAAATCTGCAAACTGTTGTGTATGGGTGGGGCCTTGGGGGGATGTGGTGCATAAATCACTTTCTATTCTCAAACAGATAGTTACGCACTTACGCTTGTCACATGAGGCCATTCAATATGCATTGTACACCTCTTTTCACGGTCAGGTGTAGTTTTGAACGTGTAACTGCACAAAGTCTTTATATGAATCCAAATTACAAAGGACTTCCTAACTATATATTAACCATTGCAAGGCTTGCAAAGCCAAATTAACTGCTATTCTTTATATGGAGCTTGCTAATTACAAGAATTGCCAATCCTTTGATTAAAAAAAAAACACAAAAATTCAAAAGAATTGTGAGACAGAAACAAAGTCGAAAAGAATAATCATACAACATGTCCCACGTGTTATATAAACACAAAAGAGTCCCGTATTTCTTGTTAGCAAAATACCAATCCTCACCTGGTGGCAGCATCGCTGTTTCTTCGTATTCTAGGGGTGGAAGAGCCTGAATGAGTGGTTTGAGGCTGGTAGGCTTGCGGATCATATTTTTGAGAAGCAAGATATGTGAGAGCAGTAACTACATCTGCAATCACGGGCCGCATGTTAGGCTGCTCTTGTACACACATTGCAGCCACAGCAAGTGCCTGGTATAAACCTCTTCCAGGATACTGCCCTTGGAGCATGGGGTCTGCCATCTGCCCGAATTTCCTACGGTCTTTAAATAAAGGGCGTGCCTGTAATCAAAGTTTAACTCTTTAACAATATACAAGTATAAATGTAAATCTACTCATGCACAAGGTACAAAAAGAAAGAAGCTTTTGAAGGCGTAAACATCCCTTCATAAATTTACAAGAAAAGAAGAGTTATGGAGACATTTATCAACAAAAGTCGTAGTTTTCAACTTCAATTTCATTGATTTTACAAATATTTTTAAGAAAAATGTAAACATTTATTAACAAATTCTACTAAGATAAGACATTGGTGTCAAGTTTAGAACAAATTCATTGTAGATTTTGAATCTTGAAATAGCCTGTTTGACCTGGAATGTCAAGTTGCACATCTTTGATGACATATACCATATAGAAAGTTGCACCAGTTGAACAAAAGCCAAATTAGTAAAATGAATTTACTTGCAATGACACTAATGGGCTAATAGACACATTTAACATGAAACTTGCCAAACTAGGGAATGCTGCAGTTTTCATGATTTGTATTAACAAATAACAAAACATACAAAATGAAGGAAGAATTAAACGGTGGTAGTTTCTTACCCAAGCAACCAGATTGTGTTCACAACCTGTTTTTGCATGGTCGATTGCCTTTCTCCCTGTTATGATTTCAAGAAGAACAACGCCAAAACTGTAAACATCCGATTTCAGCGTGAGCTGACCTGTCATTGCGTATTCGGGAGCACAATAACCATAAGTTCCCATCACTCTCGTTGACACATGAGTCTTGTCACCTACAGGTCCCAATTTAGCCAACCCAAAATCAGAGAGCTTGGGGTTATATTCTTCATCGAGCAAAATATTTGAGCACTTAAGGTCACGGTAGATAACAGGAGGACTAGCTTTGTCATGCAAGTATTCCAAGCCTTTTGCTGCGCCTGCAGCTATTTTCATTCTTGTGTTCCAGTCAAGTTGTTGTTTATCTGGAGGAAGGTCTATACGTAAAACATAACACCAGATCAATCAGAAGAAATTTCATAATCAAACTTTATGCATATAAGTTAGTAGATACATAAAGATTTTGGTGTCATATAAACTACTAAGCTTCCATTCCGATTCTGATATTGAAACAAGCTTCTTCTTTTTTTTTACAAATTAACAGTATACTAATAACCATCTCAAGAAATATTATTTAGAATTTACACATTTTTGCAGTAAATTTTGACCAGCATGTTTCTATACATGGTGCTTATGTATTATAAATCTAACTACTTCTATTGGTGTTCAATTTCACACATAGTTTGAGGAGCTAAACTATCTGATAAGTGTTATTACTAGTACTCCATTTGTTCATCTTAAAATATGAAAGGAATCTAAAGACAATGGTTTGGGGTCGCATGTAAATAATCAAAAACTTGACTTCTCATATTCCAGAGAAGGAAAGGTAATATCTACGTTGATGTAAGATGTTAATATTTTGATGAACTTTTGTTTCTCAAAGGCCAAATATCTAGATGATAAGAATTCGAGGTTTATTTACGTACCATGTAGATGGTCTTCTAATGATCCTAGTGGCATGTACTCATATACCAGAAGCCTTTGATCTCCATCGGCACAATATCCAATTAAGTTTACCAAGTTAGGGTGGTGAAGGAGGCTTAACATTAATACTTCAACAAGAAATTCTCTATTTCCTTGTAAACCATTGCGATCAAGTTGCTTGATCGCCACAACCTGCAGAAATTATCATTGGCGGTTCAGGATATTATACATTATTATATATACATATATATTTAAATTTTAGGTCAGGCATAACAACTTTTAAGTACCATTGCAACACATTCATTACGTTTTCAAGAAAGTTAACTATGTTGATATGTACATGAGTACCATTACAACATATTCTTTGCATTTTCAAGTTGCTTGGTTTTTTACTAGCCATACATACAATATGGTGGACAGGACATTGGCAAACTTTCTTGGTACTTTCAATATCATGTACACATGAATCGCGGAAATGTTTCAAGCTATGATCAATCTGCTATATTGCACCATTAACAAAATTTTTGATGTATACTTAGTTTTAATTTTGCTACAAACAATAATGTTTATCATGTATTCTCCATGTGGACAAATATTGCTAAACTAAACATGTTAGCCACTCACTTAACTGGAAAAAGAAAAAAAAAAAAAAAAGAAGAGTCACAAGTCAACTTAAATCCATAAAAAAAGGTTCACAAATTTAATACAAAATATTCCTAATTGCGATATCTCTCTGTCCTCTGAAATTTTCCAACAAATTAATTACCATCATCACCAAAAAAAATGAAGTTGTTGAATTGGGCCCCAAATGTTCTTTTATTTTGTCTTTCTTGAAGGGTAATTTAGTAACTTGAAATACAATCCCACTTTCTTTTAACTACATCCCACAGCAACAATTGCAATTCCATCAGATAGACCGATGGCACTTAGTTTTAAAATTTTAACTTTTTTACCTGCCCAAAGAAATGTAGTATGTACACGATTTGACTCTACAGGGTTATAGCTTACCTTTATGTCTTAGAACACACAAAACGAATTTACAAATGGACATATAAAGGGTATAATATATACGAAGTACAAAATAAACAACCTGATAAGTTTAACCAACCTGGTTTGTACTCTCTAATCTCCCTTTATATACTCTCCCGAAACCTCCTTCACCCAAAAGACAATCTGCTCTAAAGTTCTTGGCTGCAGCTGCCAATTCACGAAATGTAAATGTGTGTGCTGCAATGTGTGTAGATCCTCCATCTTTTAAAGCTTCTTTATTTACACCCACCAAAGAACTAATCTTTGATTTATCTGAAAACAAACACATATTAAAAAAACAAAGAAATAAGCTACAGATAAGTATCCAATGGTGCATAATCCAAAAATCAGAAAGTGTATTATCACAAACACTAAAAAATGACAATTATAAAGCTAATGCTTCAAAATACACTGCAAATGGCTTAAAGCATCCACCTTTTTACATACCCATGTTAGGATTGATAATTAAACACAAACTTGTAATCAGTTCAATTATATTCCGTTAAAAATTTTTAAAAAAAAACTGCATTCATGAATCATGATACTGTAATTTCTAAGTTGGGAAAAAAAAATTAACTACCAAAGGGACCTTAGTTGTAAAACACAAAACTGTGATACATACACACATTGACACATACAATTCATATTCGAAATCATGACGAATAACTCACAATGAAATTAAACATAATAATATAATTGGAAGCAAAACCTTACTATATTATTAACAACATATACCATAAATAACTTTCAAATGATTCAACACTGCCCAGTAGTTACTTGTTTCTCCACTTTTAGTAATTGCAATTATGGCAACCCAACGTTTAACATAATACTGTATAACAGCAGTACTCAATCGCGTCAAGAACGGGGAGACGTCACAATGGTTAACATAATGATAATCAATATCCTAGATTACATACATACAAAGACTAAAAATGCTATAATAAAATAAAGTAAAATATAATATAAAAAAGACAAACCCATTTTACCTAAACATCAATTATACAAAGTAATATCAGATCAGCCCCCACAAAATTCATTATTCAACTCAAAGTATACCCTAAAATTTGACATCAAATACTATTAAAACCATACATCAAATATAAGTTCAAACTTGGGAATTCAAGGGGGAAAAAAAGATCAAAGAAACAAATGTTGGTAATGGGCTAACCTCAATTATCATTAATGTGTTATAAAAAGTAATAAAAATGTAAAAAGTTGAGTAATTTATGGTTGTTACCTGAAGTTGATGAGATCTGATCTTCTGGTTTCTTGGCCTGCTGAAATTTGGGCTTTTTCTTGGATTTTTGAGAGCAAAATAAACACCCCATTATTTCTTTTTGTTTTTTTCCCCACTCTAGAAACAAACAGAGAGTTCACCCTCTAGAGAGAGAGAGTTGAAAATACTGTACTTGGACAATGAGGGAGAGAGAAAGAGATTTTTACATTAGTCTTTCAAAGAAGTGCCCCATTTGTAGAGTAGTTTTTGTTAATTATTTTTGGTTATTTGTCTTGTTGCTTCTTTGCTTTGTCTTCTTTGGTCATAAAAATGTGTAAAATCCAATCCTTCCATATGTCTTCACTTAATTCAATCTCTCTTTTTTCACTGATCTAGTTTTAGAAAAATCTTCTTGGGTAAATTAGATTGATTGTGGCCGTGGTCATTCCCGAAGTTATTCCCATTGTGTTATATAATATCGATGGAATTTAGTCAAATTATTTCTTAACATAACTAGTTACTAGTTAAATTAGAAAGATTGAGAACTTATTATATTAAAATCAAAAATTAAGATTAAAATTTATTTTTTTAAAATTTACCTTTGATTATAGTCCAATGTCCAATGATCAATAATTTTTCAATTTTATTAGTCATGTTAGAAATTTAGAATAACTTGATGGACGTGCTAAATTAACTGTATCGGATATAACACTCAAATTTATTATATGTAATGTAAGCTTTAAGTAGTTTAAACAAAATTTTTCATCTAAAAATATAAAACTATTACACATAATTCATTTAGAAGTGTTTGAGATTATCAATTTAAATCTATGTGCATACACGAGCTTTAATTTAGCATGATAACTAAAAATAAGTTAACATTTAGCTATAAGAAAATATGAATGATAATTCTTTAAATTTAAGATTTTGTAATTTTGTAAGACAATAGATTTACTATTTGAAAATTTTCATAGAGGATCTTGCAAATTTTGTTTTGTTGTTAAGGGTATCTTTCATTTTCCTTCAACAACACTATTTATGATTCATGAATTCCTGTTCAGTGACAAAAATGAGATTTCTTGCAATAATTTACGAAACCTATCAATCCATCATTTTAATGTATAAACTTAAGTACATCTTCAATGTGTGCATATGGTGATTGGTGAATAGTGTTGTATCATTTTTTTATTTTGTTTTTTATTTTTGGATCAAAGGTTTGCATGACATCCAAGTCAATTCTATTCTTTGTTGCAATCACTTTGAAGAATTGACCACCACTTAAAATCTCTTGTGAGTTTGCTAAAATGAAATGGTGTTTCATTAGTATTTGGTGCAAAATAACCCTCAAGTTTGATTTCCCTACATGAGGTCTTGTTGGCCTATATAAAAAAAAGAAAGAAATAAAAATAGCTCAGTCATACTCACGATTATTCTCACTACTTAATGAGTTGATGGTGCACTAGTGCTTAGAGAAAATTAAAAATGACACATAATTTAATGATGTCATCCCGCAATGACCAAAGAAAAATTCACAAGGTCTTGGCTTCTAATTTCCTATGGGCCAAAAATTGATCAAAAAAATATGACTTAACAAGAGCAAATTCAAGATTATAAATCTAACCAAAGTTGGCTACAAAAGTGGCGATTTTTGAATGCACTCCCATAGACTAATGGAGGCTTTTTTTTTCTACTTGTGATGGTATCAAACTAGTTGTATATCTATATCTATACTATCTTATAGCATTTTGCCCTTTTTTAAAATCTCAAAAGATGATTTGAACTACCTAAATTACCCTTATTTTTTATTCACCGATTTAAATATCTCTGCCTAATGTACTTATAATACCCTTAAATCTCAACCACTAATTTTTTTTATCTCTCCTCAAATCTCAACCACTCACTTTTTTCACTCTCATCCATAAATTATTTTATTCCTCTATTTAATTCAAAATCTTTTATCTCAAAAACCGTATATCGATAAATTGTAAAAATTGTATGGGTGTTCTTAAAATTTCATGTTCTTTCATTAGAGATGTCATTCGATATACTTTCGACGAAATTTTAAATCCGCGTACGGAGCCCGTACGGCTAATACATTTGGTTATCACACTGTATGACTTATCATCTCCTATGACCTATCACCCCACAAACTCACCGCCGCATTGCGTGGGTACTATTGCTCATAATAGATAACATATATTTTTTCATGTCTGTCGGTATAATGGTGTCTAAACCTATTTGAAGAACTATACAAAATGAATTGGGGTGAAAACCATTCCGATCCCTAAGTCTCCATTTCACGTGTATTTTCATCCATTTCATGTGTACGACTGCAAGCAACATGAATGATCTAACGTATAAACATTTTCAAAATTATCTGTATATAAGAATATTAGATCAAAACCAAATTTAAGTTATGACGATGTTTATCGAATGACTTTGAGATATGGTAGAAATGATAAGTTTTAAACTTATGTTCATTCACAGCAACAACCGTTCTTTTTAGTTATCTATTTACCTCAAATTCATATTTTTATGTTTTTGATAATGGTGAAGAAAAAAAAAAAATTTCTTTGACGGAATGATCAAAGCATTAAGGCGTGTTTGGTCCACAAAATGTTTTTGGAAGGAATGGAATCTTTTGAAGGAATTAGAATCTGAAGGAATGGAATTTGACGGAATGTTTTTGATTTTTTGAGAATTCAAGTGACGAAAGGAATGAAATTCCTTCCTCGATGCCCAAGGAATGGAGATTCCATCAAATGATGGAATGTTTACATTCCTACGGAATGAGATTCCTCCTTCTTTGAACAACCAAACGCACTAAGGAATGGAATTCAATTCCAATTCCATCAGATTCTGTGAAACAAACGCGGCCTTAGGTTGTGTTTGATAACACTGAATGATTTAGTGCTGAATGATTCTTAAGCCTGAATGGTTCAAAGACTATAAATGAATTTGATTCCGAATGAAATAGGTATGTTTGACTTCTGTTCTGAATGTATAATCTGAACAAACAAAAATTACCATTTTAAACTTTTGTGTAACTGCTGGCTGCAACTAGTTTCATAAATTTGTTCTGACTTGACTACGTATATAAAGTGCACACAAAGAAACATTTAAAACATAATATTACTTAAGATTCATCAAAAATCATTGAATTTTGCAAACATAAGAGGATGAAATTTCATTCAAATTCGCAAAATGGACAATATTTAATCTTAAGCACTTGAAAATAGTTAATTAGCAATTTGATCACGTAGATTGGCCATATATTCATTGCCTTGAGGACCCCATTTGACTCCATGCATGTCTTGTTCCTCGACTTCCCCGTGTTGTTCTTCGCTAGCAAAGATGGTACTTGCATCACATTCCTCAAAAAGTTGATCTTGAATATTCCATTTTCTTATAAAGTTATGCACCGTGAAACAAGCAATTACTATGTCTCTTTGAATTGGAAAAGGATATGGAGCCATTTCTCTAAGAATTGGAAATCTTTTCTTCAAAACACCATATGCACGCTCAATAACATTTCTAAGTTGTGCATGAGCATGATTGAACTTTTCTTTTTTAGTTAAGGCACGACGACGACGAAAATCTGCTAACCAATACCTCGTATTGCGGTACGAAGTCAAAAATCCACGAGTGTTAGTGTATGCAACATCACAAAGATAATATTTATCTGTAGTCAATATTTTAGTATATCACAATATTATTACATACATAGCTATATAATATTAATCGAAAAAAGAGCAACACATACCCGGTGGAGGAAACGGAAATCCTAAAGTTGGATTAAATGCAACTTCTGCCAAACCCTAGAATCATGTGCTATGCCCTCCCAACCCGCCCATACGAATGTGAATATCATATCAAAATCACATATTCCTAAGACATTTTGATAGCATTCACCTTTCCCTCTTCCCCTATAGCGAGTCTGTTGATCAATTATGGCACAATTGCATGTATAAGAGTTCCATCTAATGCACCTATCGCCCCCTTTATAGAAAACATAAACATAATATTGTTAGTAGTTTTATAAAAGTGTAAGGAGTTTCAAGAATATATATATATATATAACTTACAGGAAATTTTTCTCTTAGGTTTCTATGCCGTTGTGCAATATTTGACTGTGATTCTAAAGATGTTGGCACTATAACTTCTCTTGAAAATTTAATCATTGCACGTCATACTTCATGAAAACATTTATGAATAGTTTGTGTAGAGTGTTGAAATCTCCTTTTAACCACCCTAATACGCTCGTTATGACCTATAATTGTTAAAAATATTGCCATCTTTTCTTCTACATTTATAGACCTACTATTTTGCAACCAATTTTTTTGTTTAAAATGGTTGCATAACATTATATATGCATCACGGGAAAGACGCATCAATTCTTGACATTGTGTGCTTGATCCCATTAATAATTCTTGTGTATACGCATGTCCACTCAATGCCGATGTGTTGTCTCTTATTCTTTCAACTCTTGATGAAACATTCGTCAACCAAAACCAACAAACAATGATCATAAACACAATTTCATCCTCCAAATCCATGAAACCTTAAACATAGTATAAGATAAAAGAATGACATTAGTTCCTGTAGCTAACGAAGCATTGACATAAAAGCAAACAACATACCACTAATTAAAAGGTTATAGCAAATCGCACTTGATAGTGTAAGCACCTAAAAAGTAAAGAAAACAACAGCCATCGAAGAAAAGGGATTCACAAACAAACTGATTAAATTTTGATGTTGCTGAACTAGCATAAAAAACAAAAATAGATTGAATATTCCTCACAAAAGACAAAAGTGGTTCAAAAACTAGTAGCAAAAGACGTGAAATCACATGACGAACTGCAACAACTTAATCAAGTCCAAATTTTCTTTTAATCAACCTAACAGGCCAAACTTATTTCCAGCATTCCTAATCCAACTTGCACAACTCTCCGTTTTCAATACCAACCAAAGTTTCTTAAAATCGGCACTCTCACCAAAAAGCAAAAGTGCGGTCTCATACATTGGATCATTCGTATCCCAACCAAGTTTCTCCAACTTCTCAACACAAGCAACCATATCATCTCCTTTATTTTTCTCCATCATCATTCTTGCAATGTTAGATATATCTTCTGCAACTGCCATGACGTTCGAATTATTTGCTTCCCTTTTTCTCTTTTTACTTTGAGCTCAAGAACGAGACGAACATGCTTGGTTTAAAGGTGGCGGCTCTAGTGTTGTGTCAAGAGGTTCTTGTTGTAGATGATGGCTATCAACATCTTCATTCAATTCAGGGTCTTCATGGCTTTCTTCTGGGTGACGAAGACCCGAAGCGGGTCCCCAACCATCACACCCAATAGCAGCAGATGCATCATAGAGCTTGATACACAAATCGGGATACATCAATGGCGCATTCTTGAGTGGTTCCGCATACTTGTTTGACTGTTTAAAAATATATATGTATATAAGGTATATGAATAATCTACAAAACTTGGTAAAAGAATACTAAACGAACACAACCTTCATCTCTATCGCCCACTCTTCTTCTGTCAAATTGAAACTCTTGGTTACTGGATTGTACAAATTGCCGGTCCTGTTTTTTAACTTCAGCCATACATTAAACTTTCCTTTAATATAGTCATAACGATTCTTCATTTGTCGTTGATCGACAATAAAACCATGTTCTTTTTTTAGCGTTTCTCCAACATTTTTCCATGCTTGCATCGTCATGCTATTTTGTCCATTTTGGCTCGACTCATGTACACATGCTTCAAGAAACGTTTTCTCTAGACCTTCTTGTTTCCAACTAGCCCTACCCTTTTTTAGTTTCAAAGAATCTCCAATTTGGTCAATTGGTTGTTCCAAAGACTCTCCAGTATGATCCATAGGTATATATATTCCTAGATAACCAAGAGATAGATACTAACAATCATGAAATAAATGTATTCTAGCAACCATGTAACAAATATATCATAGGGAGATAGTTACTAGCAATAGAGTTCAATAATGCATATAAAAATTATTGATAAAAATCTAATGAGTATTTTCTGCCTAAACCAACATTACAAGTGTTTTGCACATAAACAAATAAAAAGAAATTGAACAATAATCATAATACTAGTATTGATGATAAAACAGAGTATGAAAAATAATATATATATAATCGTATGTATCATACCTCAAAGGCCCCAATTGATGTTGATGCTCTTGTTTTTAATAGGGAATCACCTATTTAAAAATATACATAACAAAATAGTAGATTAAAGTATGAGAGCAAAGAAATAAAATAAAACGATATTACGAAAAATATGTACCTTGAGAGCAACAGAGAAAAGAATAGAAAAAACAAAAGAAGATGAAACGAGCAGAGAGGGGGGCAGCCTAAAACTTTATCCAATGGAAACTCTTCAAAAAAATACATATATATCTGTCGCTGCCCGGGTTCGAACCGGAGACCTTTTGCGTGTAAAGCAAACGTGATAACCACTACACCACAGCGACTCTTTTGTACATTCATTGCCATCCAAATTATATATATATATATTTATTTTTGATGCTGAATTTCATTAATGTTTAATTAAGAAAATAACTACTTTTTTGTTGCCGCTATAACTTCTTGTCTGTCGAGCCCTTTTTATGGTATCGCGAAAAGTATCTAGAATTTATGGGACGAACCTACATATGCCACATTAGTTTGTGTATACAACAAACTATATATATGTAATCGATCACTTTTTTTAAACATTCAAGCAGTTTATTGATTGCAGCTAGCGATCATGTTAATGTGAATATTGCTACCTTTTGTTAAATGAGTAAATCATACGTCATCATGTATTCATTAAATGATTATATGTTTGTTGTCAACGAGAATTAATTAGTTAGTAAATGAAATTTAAAGCCTATTAAAAAGGTAAAATTAAAGTGTGAAAGTATATAATACACTCTTTACAAAGTATGGACCAATTAATTCCTGATAACTCAAAAAACAAGTATGAAAGTTATATTTGCAATTCTTGTGTCACAACTTTTGATCATTGGTATTGGTAAGCTTTTGTTATTATAACCTAACTTTGGGTATCCATGTGTTATAACAATCATAATTGATATACGTAACTTATTAATTTCAGAGCAAAAGGCGATGGCTATGACTATGGAGGAATTTTGTCCAAGGTGTAAAATTTCAGGATTTCCATGTCTTAATGAAGATTGCTTCAACAGATGTACAGACAAAGGTCATGTTGATGGGAAATGTCATTGGAAAGACCCTACAACCACACCCAACGAATGTTATTGTTTTGAACCTTGTGAATCTTTTAAAGCATATGCAAATGAGGATCCCCCTGATTGTAAGTAGTATTTTCTACATTAAGATGAGTAATATATTAATAAAGCTTGATTTTTTAGTTGTTAAAAATGTCTAGCAACATTTACATGTTTATTTATTTTTGAGTGGCCAACTAAAACAATGTTAGATACTCCTTACGAGCTTGTAAAATTCGGTCTCCCTTTGATTCGATCAGGTGGCTGAAGCCCTGTCGATCTTCCTTCATCGAGCGTGGTGCCGAATAACAAATAGTTACATAGTGTAGAAAGAAACTCAGTAAGGAACGAACTCATGACCCTTATAACACATGCCAATGCCTTAGCCACTACAACAAAATGCCATTGTGACTAATGTTATAGCCTAAAATTGTTGAATATGTATATCAACGTGTTAACTTTAAAAGGCATCAAACCAAAATTTGCATCAATATAATAAAAATATGCATTATTTTGAGTGTAGTTACACGAAATATTCTTGTGTAATATCTATATATATGATGTGATTCTTAAAACTAAGAAAGACTAATAATTATTATTACGATGTACGGGTTTTATGTTTTTGACGAATCAATTTTTACATCCATTAAAACCGGAGAAAGAAGTTGCATGACAATTACTTGGGTGAAAAATTTTACCTATGAGAAAGTGAGAAACTGAATAAATAACTCCATAGCATTGTCCCACCTAGAAAGAATATAATGTATGTTATCATGATATTAGTTATAACGATATAATTTATTTAAATGAAGATTTAGTCATTGGAAAGTTATGTTCGCTAAAAGATTGTATTGAAATGCGATTTCACTCATGTTTCTTAATTTTTTGATTTAGATCCAATGACACTTTATGTAACTTACTTTTTTTAATGGAAGTCTAGAACCACACCCTATATATTGATAAATAGATGGATTCTCTTCATTGGTTTGGTTTTATGTTGACCATAGCCGAAAACAAGCCAACAAAAGGTTTTCATGTCTCCGGTTTCTCTTGCATACAAAACAACAGATGGTACAAACTCGGCCGGCATTGTTCTCCAAGTGACTTACACAGCCAATTGTAAAACTTATACATAATGAAAGATAGATAAAAAACAATGATACGTTTAGTACTTTCTTTTCTATTTCTTTTCCATTTAGGAGAAATTCATATATTTTACTATTATTATTTTTTTTACTTCAACAAAAATATGAAGTATTATGTCCATTCATATATATGAGATTTGGTAACTAGTGCCCCTAGTGCAATAGTTAAGAAACATTTAATAAACTTGTTATTTCTTTATTAAACAAAAATTATATTTAATGTGTCCTAATTCAACCTAACAATTTCTATTTTTAAATTAATAATTAATACATATTTATATATTTTAGGAAAATTAGACTTCAATAAATACTTCATTAAATATATCTTAACTAATACACTTGGGGCATTAGTTAACAAATCCCTTCATATATTACATGGTTTAAAAATATTAAATATCCTAATTAATGTCGGTTAACTAAATAAATAGCATTTCAGAATTTCAGCTCTTTTTCAGCAAATTATCGTGTCACAATAAAATTATCTCGCCTATATATATGTTGTCGTTCAGCCCTTTTTGTCGTTCTTCCTAGATAGTGTATAAAAACATTAATTTGGTTGTCACACTGTTTTGTTTTCCATATTATTGGTGGTAAATTGTGATGTATGACTATAATAAGCTTTATCACGGTTTAGTTTTTAATATCTGTTGCAAAATAAATGAATCACATGGCTCCATAAATTTTATGGTTTAAAATATTGACATGCGAAGATTCTATACTCTAAGCTTAGGTACAAGATAGCCACATATTCCTTCCCTCGCAATGACCTATAGGCGGAATAATTTTAGTATATTACTGTGACATTTCACAATCTTTCTTTCTTTACTTTAATAAAAAACACTGATCTCTTCTTTCCCTTACACTACTATCATTCTGTATATTACACCACCGATGGTGATTGATACGAATCACCTGGCAAACACCAGAAATCATCAGAACAACAAAAAAAAAAAAAGAAAAAAAAACCTTTCAAAGAGCACTAAAAATACTCAGCGTTGTCACATAGATTCAAACACCCTTTTTGGACCCCTTTATCGTGACCAACTATACACAAAATGAATGATAAGATGACCATTCAGCATGATCAAATAGAACTAGAGGTGCACCAAATATTTCGACATAGTATAACAGTACCATGATCAAGAAATTTCAAAGTATTCAAGAGGCATAAAAGTAAAAGAGATTCTACACAGAAGGTACATTTTGAGCAATTGACAGGCGTAGGTTGTTTCTTTAAAGGAAGTGAGTCCACAAGACACATTAAAAATCAAATCAAATCAAATCAAAGAATCCTTTATTGGGCATCAAAGGGTTCTTTCCTTTTAGGACCAAATCGGAGACCTTTAAAGCCTTTGAAAAAACGAAAACTTACCACACGAAGGAGAGTATCCAAATTTTCTTCTTTCTGAAGAGTCCTTGATTAAAAATGTTCCCTTCATATCTACACAACCACCCTTGATGATATCCATATACATAAGCGTTCCATACACCAGATAATTGTTAGGAATCTGCATCCTTCCCATTCACCCCTTGTCTAACAAACTGTCCACGAACACGTGGTCTCTGTTCTGCCAGTTTTTTCCTGCTCTGGTATCGTACCTTTGAATGCATTCAATAAAAGATGTTACCTTTAAGGCTTTTATCATAACAAAATTAGATTTTACTACAATGTCAAATGGGTACGGTAAAGAAATGAAAAATAGGTTTGAATTCAAATGCTACTTTTTTTGTGATGTATGGGTTTTGACTCACAAATGGGTTTTGTCCAACCAGCCAACACTTATTTTGTCCATTTTCTTATAGATATTTTAAATGAACTAATCTATTATATAATGATTAAAATATAGAATTTACTAATAATGTAAATAGATAATAATTTATTTTAAAAGAACTATTTAGGACGTGTCGTAAGAATTTGAATTAGCAGTGGGCCAGTGGCAGATAATTTTGACCCGTCTTACCCTTTTGCCCCATTCATTTCTGCTACACTCTTTTATAGAGCTTACCTGTTTGACCCATTTCAACTTTTCCATATAAATAGATTAGAATTGCCAGATCTAAACCTCTATAGAAGCATGTTATGTTATTTGTTTTAAAAGCACAAATGGTTCTAAGAATAATATTATGTACCTTTTTCTCAAAGCATCTTTCTTTTCTCTTCTGTCGGAATTTGTTGAGGGCTGCTTCTCTATGAGCTAATCGGTCTGGATCAACCCCGCTACCTCTTCCGCTTCCGCTTCCACTCCCACTTCCATTTCCATTTTTGCTTTTTTCAGCAACTCCATTATCACCTCCTTCAGCATAACTGTTACCCTTTTGGCCACTACTACCATTCTCACCGTTACTTTTATTATTACTACCTGATGCACTTCCATAATTAGCAGCATTTCCTTCAGCTGGGGCAGCCACATTAGACACCATGTTTCTGGAAGATCCACCCTCATCCGGGATTGCTGTTTGTTGCTGCTGTGTCTTGTGAACATGGTGGTGATGGTGGTGGTAATGGTGGTGATGGTGGCGGACTTGAAACTGTGCCTTGTCACCTTCAGAAGGACCAGGAAGAATTGCTGTATCATCGGCTGGAGGTTCAGGTTTAGAGAATGCGATGTTAGTGCTCGAGCCCATGTCATTATTGGGAGTACTACTGCCATTAGAAGGTTGATTTGGGGCACCATTTGAGTTAGATAGTATGTTCACAGGTTTTCCTGTTTCTGAGCTAAGGGTAAAATCTAGTGGTGAGCAGCTGCCTACAATCCCTGTTGGAGCTTGATTGCCATTCGATGTAGTGTTATTATACCTGCATCATAACAAGCATTGAATAACCAGCTAACCAGTCGCAACAAAAGTGAATATGCAAGGAAAATTTAATACTATTGAGATAATTTTTGGAATTATAAGACACATTCTTAAGTGTGTGTGTATACATTTATATATAAACAAGCAATATTAATTTTGTAAACTTGTCAGGTTTTAATTTTAAATTGATACAATTGAACTAACAAATATCCACAAATCACAAGAACTTGCCAAACCAAAAACCCAATTCTCTGATTATTACAACTTCAAGCAGTAAGTAGATCCAAACACTAGGTTATATACCAGCGTCTTGCTACAATTGATTATCTACTCCGGATTATTTAGCTCACATAATCAGTTAATTACCTGGAGAAGGCTGAAAGGCCAGATTGCCTCAGAACATTTCGTGTATGGGTACTTGTATCAGGATCTTCGAAGTCTCGCGATCTCTTCAAACTGAGCTCGAGGGTAGGTGATCCCATACTATTTGATTTTGCAACCGTAACATTATTAGTAGACATGGTGTTTGGTTCACCCACTTCCTTTGAGCTCAAATCCATGTTTGTTTCTGAATTTCTAGGGACTCCTATTTCCAAATCTTTCCCCGTTTCAACCGCATCTGCAATATGTAATAAAGAGATTAACACAAAAAGGAACAAAACAGAACATCATACATTTAATTTAACTTAGGCAAGTTTTCATATGTTACCAATTATATCATCCTCACCACCCTGCTTTTTAGTGCTAACAGTATCTGGGCTGGAATGGATTACATGGGCGCAGGTGCTATCAGGGGTTCCCGCTAAATGGTCCCATGAATACTTCGCACTTTCAACTTCTACTGCCTTTCTTGACCATGAACTCTATATAACCAAGAATATATCAGTGGATAAACTTTACAGTATCTATATTATATAGATATAATAATAATACACGACAGGTTGTTATACAAGGTGTAAAACTTATGTTCCCTCATGGATTGTGTTCATTTATATTATTTATTATACCTGATTGCCACTTCCATTATCACTTCCATCCTTAGTAGTCAGGCCTATGCTGACGTCATCATCTTCCTCACTGTCATCATCATCTGAGTCTTTATTGCTTCTCACATTTGTAGGTCTATGAGCATGTATACCACTCTCACTTTCACTACCACTCGACTGATTAAAACACAGATAAATTTAATGCAAAAAAAAAGTGGTTTAGTATTTCAGTGTATTTTCTTTGGAATATGAGGTAGCACAAAACAGTTACATTTCGCTCTACCAGATCATTTCCCAACAAACCTGAAGCCAAAGTCCAAAAGCATAATAACTAAATTAACTCACACTGTGACACTTCCTCCACACATGCTGCCAGAGGTTTTTAAGCTCATTCTTTCGAATAGGCTTGACTAAAAAGTCAACTGCACCTTTGGATAAACAATTAAAGACTATACCCATAGAATCGTCAGATGACATCACTGCACGTAAAATTTGTTAGGTGTAGCAACTGGATGTATAATAACAGTTTAATAAATTCCTGATGGAGAAAGGAACGATACTCACTGACGACTGGAATATTTTTGCGCGGTATGTGGTTCATGATCTTGGACAAAAGACCAATTCCTGATAAATATGGCATGACTACCTCGGTTAGAACAAGATCAATTTGTTTGTTGAGATCAATCAGTACTTTCCAAGCTTCTAGACCATTTGCTACGGCAGTAACTGCAATAGAGTAACTCATATGTGATCAATAAATTTGAAGAAAGACCGGTATGCAGCAAGACAGGAACAAATATGAGAGGCATATATAGCTTATATAGTTTCTTGGAAGACTTCAGTTTGTGACTGAATAATATTGATAATCGTTGTAGTGACTAGTGAGCAGCATTAGTGCAGATCATAAAGACAACAACACTAATGCAGTAGGTTAAATCTGTTGATGATGGAGAAGGCGGGACCGGGACGGAATCCAAATTTTTTAAAACAGCTAATTGATATTTTAATATTTCGTTGATATGATTATCGAAGCCCCAAAAAATATGTGATAAAGTAACAAAGCTGTTACTTAATCAAAGTTGAAATAAATAATGATGTGAAGAAAGAAACATACATTTTTAGTGAAAGAACTTATTTGAAGTTGGAACAATGCAACAATCGATATGACAAGCATTATATTCATCTTGGAAGAATACGAAGGCGAACGGTCTAAGTTAGAATGGATGGATTTGATTTTTGTGTTTCATCTCAAAGGCTGAATCAGAATATGTAACTACACAGGAAAGTGATTAAAAGTCCCCCCAATTTTTTTTATTATTATTTTTTTTTGATACATGCAAGCTCCTAGATCGGTTATTATTCAAAGATTTAGACTCTTTCCGATAATAATATATCCGTAAACCGTAGTCAACATTAATGTATTGCTCGTAACTATTTGTAAAGCAAACAACTATTTCTGGGTCTAACCAAAATGAACCTTCCTGTTTTGGTTTTCAATCCGTAAACAGTTTTGCTATCATTTTCTTTATAGCTAATCAATCTTGAGTCTTAGTTATGTAGGCCATCTAAAGAAAATAAGTTGCAACTTAATCGTTAACAATTTGTATCTAAACTTATTGCGTTCAATATCAAGAATCTATAAACAAATTGAAGTTCATTTAATTGGTTAACCAAACCGAGGGCAACCATAGGTTAGATGTTTCTTGGATTCAGGTTGGTTTAACAAATTGAAAGATTATTATCAGTTAACCATTTACTCATGACTTTATCAGGGTTGAATTGATAACTGACTTTTGAGTTGCTTATATAGAAATGGCGAAAGGCCATGGGGAGATACCGTCTGTGATCCATGGATCTCAGATCGGAAAAAGAAATGGATCTCTCTATTACTTTGAGAGGAGAATAGTTGGTTTGATGTGTTTTATAGTGTACATTGAGTCATAATTCTGTGAAGCCTCCTTAGACAAGTCTGCTTCATTTAGCCATGCGTCCAAGATACTCGGCTATGTATTTTTTTAATTATTTTTTTAAAAAAAAATATTTTTATTTTGTTAAAAGATTTATAACATTGCATGCAATCTTGTGATTTGGACATGATGTATATAAACAACTTGAACTTCATTTTTTTGCCCCAATATGTATGGACTGCCTTGCACATTAATAGTTTGGAGTTCAGGTTTTTATGAAACATTTGACTTAAGGGAGAAAGTTAATTGCTTTTTTTTCTTGGACAAGAGAAAACCCAGCTAATAATTTTAGTTGGCTCCAACCCAGGATACAAAACTATACATCTTTATAATCAACACTAAGTTAAAATAGTTACAGACCTTCGTAGCTGCAGTTACGTAGCAGAGCACCAACAACATGTCGAGTACAATCATCATCTTCAACCAACAAAACTTTAAGAGACCGAAAAGGCAAAAACCTCTCCCATTGAACTAAAGGCGGCCCTTGTGGATGCTGTCGTTGACCAACATCCTTCGATATCACCAACTCTACACGCCTACTATCCTCGTTAATCCTAGACTCGTCTTCCTCAGACAAACTTTGCCCACCTCCATCCCTCACTTGCTTCAACTCCTTACGGTTATGATGATTAAGTTCCGCCGAGCCTTTCGCTACCGGAATACTACTAGAACTCACCCCAACTCTCCTCATTAACCAGATTCAAATAAACCTACTATAAACACACTACACATCCGCAACAACAACAATATATATTCTTTCTTTGAACAAAACCAGCACATACCGTTGCCCCCAATAAATTTAACTTTCGAGATAAACCTATTACACAACCCTACACAAAATGAACTCATCATCAATACTCCGTACATCCATAAATCAATTTCGTTAATATTATCCATATTTAATATATTTCTCACACGCATAAAGATATGTAACAATTAATTTTTATGTGAACTATAATTACATAACACATAAAATCAGAAATGAAAAACGTAAAAATAAAATACTAATATGAAAAAACAAAATATTCTAATTTAATTATGAGTTAATTATAAACAATACTTACATTTATTTACGAGAATAACGGAGATACAAACAACAGATCTTTCAGCAAAATCCGGTCAAATCAGCAACACAAGAAGTCAACAAAAAGTCAAATTATAGAATACAGAATTTATATAGATACCTAACAGTTATTTGATAATTTTATAATAAAGCTTATAATGGAAATTGAGTAAAACAAATCAGAGCGTAAATCTAGGGTTTGTAATGATTTAATTGTTGTTATGAATAATGATCTACTGGTTGGGAGAAAAGAAGATATTATATTCGTAATGATGATGATGTGGAGGTAATGAGGGCCAATAATGTGCCACGTAGGCTAACATGTAGGATTAATAGTGATGACGTGTTAAGGGAGATCAAATAACCGGCAGAGAGTGGGTTTGGGGCGGATCGCCGAATCTTGAAAGATCCGGTTTGAATTGGTTACGTGGTGGGCTGTGTGATGAGTTAAAGGTTTTGGGGCCCACCGATTCGGGTGGAAAGATAATGGGACGTTCGGGAAATGACGAAATTGCACTTGCTGAAAAGGACGAAATGACGAAAATGCACTTGACATGTAAGCAAGAAAATATCTAGAGATCCAACTTGTTGCTGCTGGAATAGGGTGTGTATGAGGCATATGGTAGCTATGGTACAGATCAACCAGTAGTGGTCTGCCATGTGGAATAAACAAGTGGCTGTTGAATCCAACGGCCATCATGGCTGGGAGTTTTCACGGATTAGCTCTATCCCATGTAAACCAAGTATTTTCTCTTTTCAAAAAGGTTGAAAGTAATATTCATGCCATATATGTTAATTTATCTACAAGGGTGTAAATTAATCAAAAGGATTATGTTAAATGTGCATAACAAGACATTGGTTAAGAATAAATGCACCAAATATTTTTATCAAAAAAGTGAAACTTATTTTTTTGTAACAGTGAATTTTTCAAAAGATACAGAATGATTTACTAATTTCTTTTTTAAAGGAATAACATAGTAATATTCTAAATATTTTTCTAAAAAATTACAAATAAAATAATAACTTAAACTTATCTTGGAAAATTCATTTTTATAGTTTTTAATTATTTCCACTTCAAAAATGGAAAACTTCTTATATGGAGTATTTTACAATCTTACATATAGACATGTTTTCTAAATTTTTATAGGTTTTGAATAAATAGTCTTTTTCATCTTCATTATAAAAATGAAAATGGAAAGTTTGAAAAAAATTTCTATAACCAAATGCACCATAAATGTGTGTCACACATACTTGGAAAAGAAACTAGAACGAACTGAACCTTTTGTTATCTTTTATACCGTAGAACCTCTAAAATTTAATATTAGATAAATTAATAACCTTAATACAATTAATAATTTGTTCGGTTTCAACTTGGCACTAGTAAAAAATTGGACTCCAATCAATAAAATAATAAGATAATGACTTTTTTAAAACCCTAATGTAAATATAGTAGTCACAATAAAACTATTAATTAATAATTTTTTAAATATTTCAAATTTTAACATTGTCTAGTAAAAAATGAATTTATAGTCACTTGTTTTATTTGGAAATTGGAATCTATACTGAATTCATCATTAAATTTTCTCATCGCATTTTAAGAGTTAAGGCATTATCTTCATGTACATTGAACTAGCTTTAATTAAAAACAATGCGTTTGACAAATTTATTTAATTTAATATGTGAAGATAAATTGGAAATAGAAATTAAAAAGAAAAATTTTGAAGCTCATATATGAATATCTTTAAATTAATAATTTATTAATTTATCGATATAATAATATATCGATAAATTTATAAAAAAACCTAGTTCTGACATTATTAATTTATAAAGGTTATATTGTATTTCTTAAGAGCAACACAGCGAGTTAGCAAATTTCACTTAATTAATAAACAACAATCGTAAGATGCACCCCAAATTAATAATTAAGCACATATATCTTGGTTAAGTTTGAAATGAAAACTTTCACATCTATATCTACTAGACTTATGTCTGCGCAATGTGGTGGCGGTGGGGTAGTGATGACGGGGGTGATGGTGGTTACGGTGGTGGGGGCGGCAGTGTTGATGGTGATGGAGGCGACGATGGTGATGAATTTAAAGGTAATTGATGCTAAAGGTGGTATTGTAGATATTTTAAGTGTTGGGAGATCTATACTATAAATTATTTCATTAAGGGTATAATAGGTATATTAGATGGAGATGTTTAAATTAGTGAATAAAGAAGAAGAGTATTTTTGGTTTTTCAAAAACAAAAAATTTAAAGAAAAAAAAAAGTGGTTTGTTTTTTTTAGATAATATAGATATTACTCCTATATAAAAGAGAAACTCTTTCCCCAAATATCAAATTACAACTTCAAACTACTAAATATATATGTTTTTTTTATTCATTAATTTAAACATCCTCAACTAATATACATAAAATACCCTTAATGAAATAATTTACAACATAAACTCTCAATCCTAAAAATAAATACACTACCTAATTTAGGGGGTGTTTGGTATTTCGATTACATAACAAAATCTGCGTTTTCAAAATAGATTATGTGTTTTCAAAACTGCGCTTCTGTAACACCTCAATATTTTAAGGTAAAAGAAAATTAACCCTTTTCATAGTTTTGGCATTAAATTAATTTCCTAGTATTTTGTTTTGAGATAAGGGGTTAATTTAGTTGGAACTTAGTGGCTAGCGGGTATTAAACCCATTAAAATTGAAATGGGACGTGGCCTTCAGGGAAGAAAAGCCAGCCACTTAGTCTTATGACTCATGTTTTCCCACTCATTCTTTCAACTTACTTCTCACTAATTCATCTCTCAATCCATCAAAATTCATGCAATTAAGGTTTCAAAACTCAAATTAAAGAATTTCAATCCTGGAACAATAACAACAATCACCACCAATTGAATAAGAAATTGAAAATTTGAGGGTTGTATGGAAGGGTGGTGGCTGAAATTTTAAGAAGAAAATAGGGGAAGAATTGTGATTGAAAGCCCTAACTCTTGTCTCTCATTCTTGAGGTATTAATTTTCTATAACCCTAGTTCTATTATGTTATTGAAAATTAGGGTTCTTGATTTTAGAATTTGGGGATTTTTGTTATTGATATGTTCAAGTAGAACCCTAACTAAATTTGATTGATAAATGGATATTTTGATTGAAAGAGATGTTGTTAATGAAGATCTCCCTTGGTAAGAATCTTATATCTTGTGGTGTTTGGCTAGAAATTATGAAATAAAGCTCTTTTATGAGAATTTGAATTGATGGAAAAATGTTGAGTGGCCAAACACCATAGTGTTAGAATCGATGAATGCAAATAGTTTCATGTAAGGAAATTGAGTCAAGGAACTCATAGATGGTATGTGTTTATTCTTGTATAGGTATTGAAGATTGAATTGTTGAATTTGTAGCCTTATTGTGTCAAGTAGCCAAGTTTGAGGTGAGTGTATATGCATATAATCATGTTCTTGTTATTAGAGGTCATAGGTGGGTAAATTCCTATGACCCATTTGATAGTTGTTTGTTAGAACTAGTAGGTGGGTAAATTCCTACTAGTCAATTTGTTTGTAAGAGCTAATAGGTGGGTAAAATCCTACTAGCTAAATTGTCCATGGTCATGTTGAAAAATGAATGTATGTTGTTTGAATTGTATGAAAAGGCTAGCTTGCTAGGCATATATGGTGCTTGATGCACAAAGTTGAAATGACATGATTATGATTATATGTATATGCATTCACTAAGCGTTTTGCTTAATGTTTAGTTGTTTAAATTTTCTTATAGGAGGAGGTAGTAGCCGAGGTAAAGAAACGGCTAAATATAAGTGTTTTGAAGAAGCATTTGGGTAAGAGCTATGTTGTGTGGATTGGAAGTATTTGATGATTAGATATCCCTTTTGGTCCATGGGCTCCCAAGTACCCTAAAAACTCGTATTTTTGTAAATGAAATGATGAAGTATAGGGTATTTGTTATGTATTTTGTTAAACTTAAACTCAACTTTGGTATTGTAAGTTTAGTGTCAAAGTGCTAAACCTTACGTTGGTAAAATGGGCAAGACGACCCGTCATGGTGACGAATTGTGTCTTTGAGGAATGGTCATTGTTGAAATGTTGGATTGTGTATTTATAACTTGTTCGGGTGTTTAACTATGAGATATGTCATTTTGGTCATAAAAATGTTGTCAAGAAAGGTTGTCTAAATTGGTGGACTGCAGGAATCTGCGGATGCTGCATATCATCCTCCAGAGCATCCGCAGGAGAAGGCGGATCATCCGTCATACCATCCTCCATCCGCTGTCCTCGACTTCACTTTTACCGAGCCTTCGTTTGAACTTCTCGAGTTCTGAAACTCGTAAATTAGTCTTATTATACCATTATAAGAACATTTAATTTGTCATATCTTGAATTTTAACATTTTGATTTTCGACGAAAATTTGCATTATTTTTCTAAGTACTCAAATTTTTCCAACTTGTGCAATATTATATTACATGATGTCTAAAAGAGTTTGGGGCGTTATAGTTTCATAGCCAATAATTACTTTTTCATACAAACACTTTTTCAGATTATATGCGTTTTATAAACGCAATAATCAGATAATTACTTTATAACGTAATCCCAAACACCCTCTTAACATGAATTACTTTTACATTTACCACCACTGCCGCCCCCACCACCTGTCGCCACCGCTACCCATCGCCACCACCACCACCCCGCGTCGCTACCACCATCGCCGTCGCATTGCATGGGTATATAACCAAAAGCTTATTGGCAAACACGACTCAAATAATAAATCAATAAACATTCAAGGTCACAACGGATCATCTTCTTGACAACGTCTCATTTAGATCCTAAGCAAGGCAGACAAATGCGCACCAACCTCATTTCTTTCACCAAGTGGCGGACTTAAGATGATGTTTGTAATGTCCGTAAAACACATGATTTATTTTCATAGCCCTTGGGCATTTGCTCAAGTGGTGGGAGGCATGCCTCTCTTGGAGTTAGATTAGGTTCAACCGTTCAAGTCTGCATAGGAGGAATTTGGTGTATTAGTTAGATAGTAAGTTTGCTTTTCAAAAAAAAGGGTGTAAAAAGAATCAACTTGATATTATTCGGTCGTGTATACACCACTGTTTTCTAAGATCCTTATAAAAATGAACTAGCTCTGTACTATATTAAACTGATGAGGAATAACCGACAATCAACGATATGATTGATGATTGATTGATTTCAACAAACTTAAAAAGTAAATCTGCGAAGTTATTATTATCAACCAACTAGTAGGGAAGCTTCAGAAACATCTAAAAGGCCAAAAATAAACAAATATATAAATACGAGAGTAAATACCTGCGTGTTGCGGTGGTGAGATTGTGGGGTGATAGGTCATTAAGTGTGATAGCCAGATGCCTTAACCGTATGGGTTCCGCCCTCGGATTTAAAAAATCGTCAAAAGTACATCGAATGACATCTTTAATGAAAGAGCATGAAATTTTAAGAACACCCATATAATTTTTATAATTTATCGATGTACGGTTTGTGAGATAAAAGATTTTAAATGAATCGGAGGAGTAAATGATTTATGCAGGAGAGAGAAAAAAATGATTGGTTGAGATTTGAGGAGAGGGAAGAGGTGTTTGGTAAGATAGGAATTGATAGAAAGGGCATTTTGGAAAAGTAAATGTTAAAACTTAAAATTTTAGACATGAGAATCTTCTTTATAATATAGTATAGATATATAGATAAGAACCAGCTTTTGATTTACAAAAGATAAATTAATATCAACATGAGGCTATGAGCATCAAAGATGAATATGTCGACATAAAAACATGACTATTTCAATTCTTATAAATTATGCATCAAGACTTGTACATATACTAGATTTGGTCATTTCAGTGCATGAGAAGATTAAACAACTCAGAATGTTACATCATTTAGTTGTAAACAGAGCTACGAAATACTGCAGTTAACTTTACAATAAAGGTATCACACAAACACTTGTTTTCATGCTATCATATCCAGCCTTCAAATTGAAGGGCGAAAATATAACAAACAAAAGTCCAAAAAAACAACACAAAATTAAGACACAAAACACAAACATTTGTTCTTTATGAGACGCCTTTCTCAAATACGAAGAAAGACATACATACTAGTCCGCTACAAACTACACTCAGCTTGAGTACCATTGAAGTTACATGTGGTCTTCGTTGCTGCCTTCCCCACCATGCCTGAGAAACAAAATTCAGCAGTTAAGGTTCAGGCTTATAACTCTTAAAAGATGCTACTCGCCTACTCATCATGCATATGGGAGCCCTACGTACTGCTACATGACTATAACTGATTATGAGGTGTTCAGATTTGCAATTTGGAACTCATAACTAGATTCAGATTAAAAAAAAAAAAAGTTCTGCTTCTGATGAAATCTAATTATTCGAGATTATATAATCAGGTTGAAGATTATCTATTTAGCATGTCTTGAAACATATACAGTAAGATTCTTACTCTAATATCACCTAACGCTCCTCCTTTTTGAACATAAATGTCCTTTTTGGCGATTTTATCAATTAATTTCTTAATCAAAATTGGACAAACCCTCAAACATCGATCATTTGCTTATTACAACTTCTAACAGGAGCCCATCTAATCAATATATTCAATAAGCACATCCAGGCATTACAGGTGGTCAAAATGTCTAATAAACCTAAGGCAACAATTCTATAATTACTTGTATCAAATGACTCATGCTGTACAGACTACAGATTACCAAATAGATTCTGCCGCTCTGGATTATAAAAGCAATTCCTAGGGGACAACATAACAAAAAGAAGCTTTCTATTTAAAATGACACTTGTGATGTTTATAAAGGTCAAGAACACATACCGCCAAGAGGTAGTCAAATTTCGAGACTTGCGGTCCAACTGAAGATTTTCCAAGGCAATGGAGGCACGAGTAATATTTTCTGAAGTATCGTCATTTTCATATCTCCAATCATCACTCCTGTAGCTAGAGTTTGAGGAACCTCCTCTTCGGTCTGCACAATCACCAAAAGACGTATCACACCACAAGGAAAACGAATGCTAAGAACACGATCAAATTTAATTTTAGTTTATTTGGTGTTAGCTTTCTGTCAAGGCCAGCAAAATCACACCCATATGACAGAACAAATTAATATTGTATTATTGTTTATAATGTAAGGGAATAGTAATGCTTACCAGACGTTTGGGTACCGGGACCTTGTCTAGCATAAAGAAAACAAATAAATATTGTTAATAACGTACAATACAAGATGATATGGTAAAAATAAATGTATCGACAGGCACCTTCCAAGTGGAGCTAATCCCCCAACTACAGATGATGAAGATGGCCTTCGGTTTCGAGAGTCTAGATACGATGTAGAGTCTTGCTCTGGAGCTGGCGCTCTCCTTCCACTACCTCTTCCTTGAGATTGATTCTGCAAAAAAACCAAGCAACTAAATAACGTTTCTATTGGAGTTCAATTTTAAACCAAATTGTCCATATTAAGAAGTATAGTTAATCTAATATTTCCCAGTTTACTACTAGCTCATAGACCGATCCCAAATCATCCACAAGTAAATGATACCGTAGTTAGATAGTTATACTATTTGAAGGGCTTTGATTGACATGATTGTTTGATAGATCATGTCTTAAAATCATCTAGTTGCTAGATAATCTACAACTATAACTATACAGCAGTATCATAGCATGAAATTAAAGCAAAATTGATCTGTTTGGCATGGATCGAGAGCTTTTCTGCAAAGAATCAGACCACCATACTTGGAAGCAGATGCAATTATTTCATACACAGCTTTACGACAAAATCACAAAATCCAAACAAATCTATGTCAGTATATCAGTAACTATTACGTCATTTAGATACCCTATGCTACCTCTGAGCAAATCTAGCCAGATAATGTACCTAAAAATCACATCATGTGGTACTGCTATAAAGTTCATTATAAATTTGCACCGTATTTACGCGACAACAAAAACCTACTTGCTTAAAAAAGTCTAATTGATATTCTATTTATGGAGCAACGATATAAAAGATACACAAATAAATGGAACACGGCTACTAATGACTTACTTCAAAAAAGAATATATGAAGTTCTGAAACTATCTGAGCCGCTTACAAGACCATGACCGCAAACAAAAACATAAAACAAACAACCCTACCAAGTGCCTCTCTTGTTGGGCCTTTACATTATCCTACTATATTATAGTAATGAATGCAAGTCACGGTTCCCATTTGCTTGTAAGGCAAACCTTCACCATGGCAGGCTTTTAATTTCTCTAAAAAGCTCCAAGGAGCTGCAGGATGTCTAGTTAAAGGGTGGTTTTGGGATATGCATTTCCGGATCAGCAATGCAACTTAAAATTAAAATCACTATTTAAAAAACCTGGATGAACGCCAAAGATGTTTAAGTCATTTAGCATGTACTCATATATTGAAAATCAGAATTTTTTTCACAGCAATTCCTGACCTGCTACACTGATTCGTAAATGATGATTATTCATGTCAACCACTTAAGATTGAACTTTAGAAGCACATCCAAACACCCCTTAACATAACTGAAAGTTTTAGAAATATGGAATTTTCATTAAATTTGCCTAGAACCTTATCGGACTAGAGTTATTCATCAAAAAGGTGAAGCCATCTATAATGATAAAGTGCTCAAAGTGAAGACACCTCCAATGCAAAAATACATAAAAAAGGGATCATTTTGAAGCTCAAGGAAGTTATCAGTGTCACAAAAACAAATAACAAGGCAAAAAAGTATCAGTATGTTACACACTGTTGGCTATTTTCTATAAGATAATGTCTCGCCCATTAAACAAAAATTCATACTCTGCAAATAAAATATCATCATCACCCTACTGCTATCTAACAGTGAAACAAAAGAGTACCAGACCTCAAATTTCAAGAAGCCTTCAAGCACATCCAACAGCAACGGACAGCTATCTCCATTCCTGTTTATATCATATCCATTCTTTTCGCTAAAATCTCTTAACTCCGCTTTCCAGGCATCCTTTTGCTGCAATGGCAATTTATTCCAAATTAAAAAGAAATGTAATTGAACGGAACTCAATAATATAGTCATGAATATAGCACAAGTAACATTGGGAAGCCCTGAAACTATTACCAAATTGCACTCGGGTAAATAAACTTTTAGTGTGTGGTTCAGCTGTGCCCAATCCAAATACTCACATACAAGTGCAGTTAAAAGCCGTCCTGAAAGCGCATACCAAACAAAATACATCAACTTGTTATGTCGATGCCAAATATTGTATTCATCCACGATACTAACAAATAGATACGTGTGGTGCAAAGACATAAACTTGCGGATATAACAGCCAAAAATATGAACTTTATAGTTAGAGATACCTGAAGGAGAAGCATGAAGTTGCTTTGCACGATCATTGCAGCTACCAAGCAATGCAGGAGGCAGGCCTTCCTCCTTTTCAATTGCCTTATCTTCTTCTTCTATAGCCTCGAAAACACTTGCTCTGAGCTCGGCCTTTGACAAAATAACAAATGTGCCATCAGTGATGAATGACGACAGCGCTAAACGAAAAGCTAAACAAGTAGTAATAAATATCTAAACTTTTTTTTTAAACAATACTCAAAAACGATACTAGCTCGTACATGCTCACACACATACACACTTTATGCCGGAGGTCTTTCTAGAAAGTCTCTCTACCCACCGATAAGGTATGCTATACCACCTCCCCCATACCGCGCTCATAGTGGGATTGGATATCGTTGTTAAAAAATCTGGCACATGACAGTTTCACAACATTTGCAAAACATAGTTTATCGGTACCCAAATAACGAAAAATAATCATTTTTCTCTAAAAAAGAAATCCAAATCTAACTAAAGCTGGAAACTTTAGACACAGCATAATGAGCATTTAACCTAAAATTCCATTGAAACTGAAAATCCAAACAAACCATATACACACAATAAATTAATTATACACAAGAAGGTATATAAACACATAATACCAACCGGATCCAGAAAAGAATAAATTATATTATAATTATTAATGAAGAATAAGATAGCACGAAATGAAAGAAATATATACTCGGATCTTAGCGAGAACCCCTTTCTTCTCTAGGGTTCGAGTGACAAGGGTCTTCAGGTCCATCATTTCTCTTGTATAATCGTCCATTTTCTTTTCTGAATTAATTAATTAATTTTATTTTTATTATTATTTCAGATTTGCTATCCTCTTCTTCTTCAGTAGTCTTGTCTTAATTTAACGTTTTTATTTTATTTTTATAAAATAATAAAATAAATAATAATGGGGGTGGTTTTGAATTCTTTTGCACTGATGATCCGATACTTGCAAAACGGGTTATTTATTTTCAGGGTGGATCTGGGTCTTCCCTCGGGTTATCTTCGTAATTCGTCTTACTGGCACGTTTTTCGCCTACAGTTTTGAGTAGTGTCTATTGATACCACCGTAAATTATTATAACATATTTTGTGGTAAATATAATATACATGGTAGAAAAAATGCCATTTTTTTTAACTAACGAGTTAATGGTAAATAGTTAGCATTTAGCATTCGAAACACCACAGTGACATCCAATTAGACAGTTTTTTACTATAGCATTTCCACGTGACACAACGGTAATGATGGTAACAGTGGTTGTGTGGTGGTTGCAGTAGTTGTGGCAGTGGCGGTGTTGTTTTCTTTACGAACATTCAGTCAGTAGACGACATCTAAAAAAGTTCACCGTATAATGGTGAAGCCATGCACGTACCCTAAATAATGAGATATTGACCATGAACCGTTACAAGTATTCAAAGGGGAAACTCTAAGGTTTTGTCATCCTTAATAATCGAACTCAAGACCTTGAGTAAAACCAGAAGTGCCTCTGACCTATTGAACTCGCCTTCATTGGCACAGTGGTGGTGGTGTGATTATAAATGTAAAAGTAATTAATGGAAAAGAGTATAATGTATAGGTTTGCATAAATCATTTATATATACATACATACATATATATATATGGGAAAAAAGAATATAAGGTTGTCCGACACCTAAGCTTAGGTGTGGAACCCCTCATATCCTAATATTTTATTATTTATTGTTTAATGAATAAATGTCTGAACCCCCATGATTTTTATGGTTTAAAAACTTAATATGTGAGTGTCTGGCATCTAAGCTTAGGTAGGATGAGAATATAAGGTTGTTAGGTACCTAAGCTTAGGTGTGAAACACTCACATATTGTTTTTTGATCCATAAAATTCATAAGGGTCAAACATTTATTCATTAATCAACAAATATTAAAAAATTTATATGTGAAAGGTTCCACACCTAAACTTAGATATCGGATAGCCTTATATTCACTTTTCCCATATATATATATATATATTAGATGAAGATATTTGAATTAATAAAAAACAAAGAGGTAATTTGGATAAATCCTTTGTTTTTTAGAAACAAAGTCTTTTTTTTTAATCAAAATGAGTTTCGTTTAAGACGTGTTGGAGGTCATTTTAACTAGATATTCATGAACCTCTAACTCCCTCCTCATGAGATTTTTTTTGAAATGAGAACTCTGAGACTCAAACCCGAGATCTTGGGTAAACTGACCCCCGGATGTCCACATAGTGGATTTAAAAGATATCCTTGGTCACCAAGGCTTAAGCGAATGGCCAGTATCTCTTTTATGTAATGCGGTATTGTACTAAATAAATATAAATATACAAAATTAATGAATAAAAATAAGAGATAATTTAGGAGGTGCTTTTTCATAAAAGAATAGAAAGTTTAACTCTTTTATATATAAAATGTAACATAATTTTACTCTTTTTTTTTTCTCTTTATCACTTCTTAAAAATAATGCAATTTTTATGTTATTTTATTGAGTGTTTTTTTAATAATTATTGAATTTTGATAATCTGTTTTGTTGGTTGTGAAAAACTTATGTGGTAAAAAATGTAAACAATGTTCATTTGTTTTTTGATGCTAAGCTGTTTGTATAAAACAATACGTTTTTACCATGAATTAAATGCTTCAAAACTTTTAAACAATGTTTTTGTAATCACACTCCGATATCACTATTTGGATTTTGTCTCGCCGCATCTCATGTGGATCATTTTCTTTATTTTATTTTTTAGTTTTTCATATAGTTTTTGTTCTTTTTGGGTTTTCAACTAAATTATTAAAAACTTTCATTCAATTTTTTGAAACGACAACCTTTTTAGAAAAAAAAATACACGGAATGTAACTACTATGACCAAATGCAATGTTGTAAGAACGACTTAAGGTTAGTTTATATGCAAGGTCAACTATTCAAACTCTTTTTTTTTTACATTAAATTTATTCTATTCCTAAATTACCCGGAATAATATTACATTACCACATGTCAAATATTTAACATTCATCTTTATCTCTAAAGACAATAACCTATATCAGTGGACCAAACCCATATCAACAACTGTATGTTTTTTTTTCCATTTTGATCAAAACCAATTGCAAGTATTTGCTATTTAGTTAAGGTAGACTATATCTACCAATAAACTAAACATGATTGTATATCTCTTGAAATGATACATGGCATAATGTTTATGCGACACCTATGAAGCATGGGGACGGCATTTAGGTGCTCGTACCCGTTTCGGGGACTTCACGGGGACGGATTCGCGTTGGGGACGGCCAGAAACATTTCCTATACGTTTCCAAATATTTGGGGACATTTCCCACCACGTTTCCAGGCCGTTTCCAGATTAGGTGGTGGTTTTGTGGTTGCTTCCGCCATTTTTTCCGGCGACTCCACGTCTGGCGGAGAAGATGAATGAGAAGACAGCGAGAGAAAGAAATAGAGAGAAGGGAATACCTTTTAATGAGTCTCGATCTAAAAATGAATTAGGTATGTATTTATTAGTGGTGGACTGGTGGCGTAAGGAGTGATGGTGGTGTCACGGCAAGAGGTGATGTTGATGATGTAAAAGAACGTGGGGGAAATTACATTAGGTAACACTACTAATAAAAGTAGGCTTCATAGTTGAAATAGTGGAATACAGTTGTAAGACTTTTTTAAGTCTTTAATATTTATTTTAATAAATAACAAAATATTTTCACAGTGCAGTAATATTATATTACTATACAGTAATTTTCATAACTCTTTTAATATTCATTATCCAAAATTAAAGAATCTGATTTATATTATAGATATAATAATTAGTAAGATCTAATATTTTTTGAATTTCTTCAATATACTTTTTATTTTTTATATTTTTATTGTCGTATCCTTGCCGTCCCCGTATCATGAATTTTTGAGTTTTGCCGTTTTTCGTTCCCGTATCGTCCCCGTATCCTAATACCGTACCCGTCTCGGTGCAACCTAGTACAACACTTGTCCCTTATAAACTAATCTAAACTATTCTGTTCAAACAGGATTGGTATCAGACCCGTAAAATTTGTTACCGTCCTTTCATTTTCTCTTTTTTAACCTTTTTGTTATCTATAATAATTAAGTTTGTACTATACTCCAACAATCCTATATTATATCTAATATATACTAATAACAAACTTAGAATAGTTAATATATATATTTATAACTTTACAATTTGTATTGGAATTACGTAGAGGATGTTATAGTGAACGGAAATCTTTTATCATAATACATGTTCTATCGTTCTCTAGCATCACAAAATATCGTTTCAATATGGTTCAAGGTGATAAAAGAAATCAAATGAATTTTGAAGACAAAAACAAATAGTTGGTAAACTAAAGTTTGAAGGCAAAAAGTGATATAGTTGATCAAATTTAACAAAGTAGTTAAATGAAAAGTTATAATCAATCCGTACATTATACGGGCATTGATACTGGTATATTTCTATACTTTTGTATTGTAATTGTAAAATACCTTAGTTATCACCACTAATAATTTCATTCCAATATAAAAATAACTGTAGTACATGTTGGTGTATTTCCGGGTGACAACATCATTATAGAAGTTTATCTTGAGTCATTTGTATACGTAATTAGTTAACGTTTTAATTTGTATGTAATAAGGTCATAAACGATCAAGTTAATCGAAACGGTAACTAGGTCGGTCTAGGAAGGTCTAGGTTGGTCTAGGTCGACCTTGGAGGTCTAGCTAGACCTCATTGGGCCAAATTGGCTCGGGCTTTGGTCTTGAGAATAAGTTTCGGTCCATATTAGATTAGTATAAATAGGAGATTAGACCTTATGCTTAAGGTGAATCTCTCTAGTTCGTGTTTCGGTATTTTGTGAGCTCGTGTGTTAATTGTAATCGTTATTACCGAATTAATACAAAGCTTCGTTTTTATCATTCGTATATTGTTCATTGTTCGTGTATTCGGTTTACCGAATATTGTTGATTACTAGTGTTCGAGATTTTCCGTACTCAAACATTAGTTATCTAATCTCGTAGATCTGGTGGCTAAGGGACTTTACAATTGGTATCAAGAGCTTTGGATCGTGTATTGGTTCGGGGTTAGAATTTCAACAATTGTGAGCCGTTTGTTCAAACTCAAGTTCGACCAAGGTCTTGCTCGACCAAGGTCTTGCTCGACCAAGGTCTAGCTCGACCTTCTTGCCGATCAAGTTATCTTCCTTTCGGTTCCTTGTCCTATATATACCAATCGACTCATTTTGTAAGTTTTTTCGAAGGTTTGGTTTTAAGGTAAAAGTTTTGAAACTATTAGACGCGGTTTTTGAATTCGAAACTTTCTTGAGTTCGGATTTGATGCTTCGTCTTTCGAATTTTGAACTTGTGTACTTAAAACAATCTTAAGTTCTTACAACGTTACGGTTTTTGTGTTTCGGTTTTTATGGTATGTTCGACCAAGGTCTAGCTTGACCAAGGTCTAGCTCGACCAAGGTTTAGTTCGGTTTCATTGGGTAACGAATTTTTTCGGTTTTTCTCAAGTTTAGGTCTAAAATTCTCCGACTATTTTTTGTACTCATAAACTCACTTGAGTTAAGGTTTGAAATGTGTCTTTCGAGTTTTAGACTTGTAGACTTTGAACAATCGTTAGGTTCTGAACTTATCCTTGAACTAAGGAACTTGTAATCTTGGTTAAGCTTAGGTCTAACTTGTTTGAGTTTTGAACTTGAAAACTCATTTGCGTTTTGGTTTGAAATTCCGTATTCGAGTTTGGGACTTGTAAGCTTGGTCGAGTTTAGGTTCTATACTTATCCTTTTGAAACATTGATGGCTCGAGGTCTATCTTCTATAGAAGATTTTGGGAAATCTTAGGGAAAATTCAAGATCAGGCCAAAAAGGTTGTTCTGACAAGGAGTTACTGGGTTACCTCTTGATTACATATGTGAACAACAGTGGGAGGAAGGTAAGAATGAGAGATTAGCTGAAACCAAAAACAAACATACTAGCTGTTTTAAGAATTTTGTAGAGAAAATGGGGGGATAAAAATTTATAATCTTCCATGTTTTCTATACAAAATTTTGGTTGCTTGAAATAAAGAAGATCATTAAGTTTTGACAGAGTTCAATCATGGTATCTTTCTGGTTTTGAATCCGTGTGACATGTGTCTAACCTAATTTTTGGATCAAAGGCGCCTGATTATAAATTAGGCGATTCAGATGAATCAGATGAAGATTAAAGACTAGGGTTGAAAGTCGATTAAACTGTAGATGATCTTTGTTGAGCATGTGTTTGTCTTAGAGCTTTTGGGATGAAATTAATCATTTGTACTCAAGTAGTTGATGATCAAACCTTAATTTTATGCCAATGATGTAGAGATAATTAATCTGGTAACTAGTGAAAGGGTTGCAGCTTAAGTGGTTCTCTATGTATTTTGGAGATGCTTACCTTGAGGGGGAGATTTGGTACAAAAGACGTCAGGTGATTGGTGGATTTGTGAAGTTACAAGACAAAGTCAGACACGATTAATTAAAGACATGGATCTTGTGAGTGTTGCATATCTGAGATTCAAGTTACAAAATTTCTTATCTTTGTGGGAGCTGATTAAATTCAATACTGATTATTGGAGATTCAACTTCTCTGTCATATGCCGGTTAAGCTTGAAGATCAAATGGATTTAGTTATGTTGTCTTGCATGATATTTGTTATTGCTTGGGGAATCGATGATATCTGGATTGCTTGGAAGCAATGATTTATCGATTACTTTGAAGTTATGATCTTTGGCATGATAATATTGCTTGGAGCTTAATTTGGAGAAGGATAGTGTTGAGGGGGAGAATTACAATCCGTGTATTGGATTTGTTAGCTGTCAGAAGGATACAGAGATTTTGCAGTTTAAAGATTAGTGTGCAGCGCATGAAGATCAAGTCTTACCGAAAGAAGACCTGATATCATTGGTTAAACGGAAGTCTATTGATGCAAATTTTTTAACTAATGATTGACAGAATTGGTGGCAATAGTCAAGGGGTGTCCGTTTGTGTATTTCTGTTACTATTGCTTATGTATTACAATTGAAGACTTTGAAGATCGATGAAAACTTCTAAATGCGGATGTCAAGGGGGAGTCTGTTGGTGCATTTCCGGGTGACAACATCATTATAGAAGTTTATCTTGAGTCATTTGTATGTAATAAGGTCATAAACGACCAAGTTACTCGAAACGGTAACTAAACCGGTCTAGGAAGGTCTAGGTTGGTCTAGGTCGACCTTGGAGGTCTAGATAGACCTCATTGGGCCGAATTGGTTCGGGCTTTGGTCTTGAGAATAAGTTTTGGTCCATATTAGATTAGTATAAATAGGAGATTAGACCTTATGCTTAAGGTGAATCTCTCTAGTTCGTGTTTCGGTATTTTGTGAGCTCGTGTGTTAATTGTAATCATTATTACCGAATTAATACAAAGCTTCGTTTTTATCATTCGTATATTGTTCATTGTTCGTGTATTCGGTTTACCGAATATTGTTGATTACTAGTGTTCGAGATTTTCCGCACTCAAACATTAGTTATCTAATCTCGTAGATCCGGTGGCTAAGGGACTTTACAGTACATTACATAACAAACCAATAGTACATCAAATTTAATCCATAAATTAGCTGAAATTCATGTTGTAAAAGCAATGACCATCTAATATGCATGACATGATCACCGATCCTACTATGTAAGTATACTAGTACTTTTCAATTGCTGTGAAGATTGGTATGAAAACGACACGATGGTTACAAGTGTAGTACAACTATGAACGAAAAGGTTATCGAATATTTTCTTTTAAAAAGGACCAACTTCACTCAAGTACTCGACACTTTCCATCCAAAAAGAGTAAGAATATATTGTTCAATATGGTACAATGTACGTGAAGCGTTTAGGATTTAAATTGTTAATTGTAAGATAAATTTGATGAGTTGCTATTATTGTTCGTTTCGAATTTTTAGTAAAAGAATATTATTTCATTTTGAAATGGATTAATATTTCATATGATAAAAATATATAGTGAAATTTTAATTTGAAGTTTATTTGAGTTAATTTCATGTCACCAGCGTGATATTTTCTTGTCAAATATCACTTTACGAAGTTAATTTACATTTCTTTTGAGAATATATATATATGAACCGGTGCTAATATGAAAACACAAATCGTTGACGAACGAAATTGATCAAGAAACTTACAGATTGTCATGAAAAGGCATGCATCGTGACTTTATCCGGATATAACTTGACAATCTATATATAAAATGTTGGTGACTCACTAACTTGAGTGTTGAATTTACATACACCAAAAAAATAGCTCGTCATTTGATCGGTTGCTGATTACTTGTATATTTATCATCATACTCACAAAAATGACTAGGGTCAGCCATAAGCGCATAAGTGCAGAAATATTATGTAATCTTACAGTCTTACGTAATGATTAACAAATATAATCCCTCAAATATAACCTTATTTAGATTAGATGTCAAACCACACATAAATACAACTATAAACAACAATAGATAATAGTGTGCAAAACAAACCATATATAAATCTCAAAAGCTACAAAAACAACACCACGAAGATTTCGGCTTTTTCACAATAGTCGATGATTCTGTGGAATGTTTTACCTCTTTCTTTAACTCCGCGCAAATTTTAGCTTTCACTTGTCCTCTTCTTGGAATAGGTCTTGTCTTTCTTCTTCTTCTTCCCGTCTCTACCTTCTGGTTTTCCATCGTTTGAATACTCGAGTAGACGGATCAAAAGAATTGAAAACACTATAACCGGTTCTAGTGAAAAAAAGTTTTGTTTGTGAAACTCAAGTGAGGAAGAAGATTAAATTAAGTTGGGGAGGGGGTGGTCTTATTTCACAGAATATATACAGTCACGAAATTTACATATAGTAGAGGGTGTGAATGTGTGATGTGGTGTGTGAGTGTGTGAACATAGCTTATTATGCTATAAAATGCACTTTATTATGGGAATTTCTCACGCACCATTGATTTTTATGTACCTAATTAAAGCTTTATGAATAAACCCATGAGTTCTAAACTGTTACAGTTTTATATAAATTCTTGTCAATCAATCAATCATACTCCGTTAAATATTACTCGTTAGAATCTCTATTAAACAAGTAAAAAGGGAACTTAGAATCTTGAAATTATGATGCTCGATCTTTTCTAATCCAATAAAAATAACACATGCAATTTTTCTTCTTCTTCATAACCCATTAAGTAAAGTATCGTATCTTGCGCCGCAATAGATTAATTTGTATTGTTACCAATTATCAATCAATTCTATAGTATTATAACTCGTTATAATCAATTGTCACAAATATTAAATTAAACTAATGCATACCGTCTAAAAAATAAAATAAAAAAGTTGCTTTGATGTTTCGATCGAGGTTTAGCTAGTAGTTTTTCTACGATGTCTGAACATTATGGGGCTTCATATAATTATAACTAGTTGTATTCAAAAATAGATTATATTAAATAAATTGATATCGATGATAAATATAATACTCGAAAGTCCGATAGTGGAAGCTACCGATATGAACCTCACGTTTCATGATATCAACACCGTCATTTCCTCTTCTTCTAATGCCGACACGTTGGATATTTTCCGACATGTTTTCAGCGATTGACAATTTTTTTCAGAGTTTCAATTCGTAATTGATTATCAGAGGGTTTGTGTTTACAAATGGTAATGTAAATATCTCTTCTTTTCGGATGAGCCCCCAAAAGTCCAAAACAAACAACGAAAGCTTCCAAATAAATAGATAAAAACCTAATGGTGATTCACGGCCCATCAAAACTAGGGGAAAATAATATGGGCTGGTGGGTGCGTGCTGCGTGCATCTGCTCGGTTGGAATCGAAAGCCCCTCCAAAAAAAAAAAAATTCAAGTAAAAAGAAAAAAAAGAGTTAAAATTTCTGCTCGACTTTGCCGCTATTGTAGTATTGCACGATATTAAATTAAATAATACTTCAGAAATTATAATTTATAAGAGAGGTATCAAAATGAAAAATTTATAACGACGTGGGTAAAAATAATATGCATGTGTCGTGTTGACACGCATATAATAACCGAGGTCATTTTTATATAGTTTTTTTTTTATTATTATATTGATATTGATATTGATATTGATATTGATATTGATTGATGTCTTGACAACCTTAAGGGGGCGTTTGGTTCGTGAAATGTTTTTGAAGGATTTGGAATCTGTCAATGGAATTGGAATCTAAAAGTTTTAAAATCTGTCTTGTGTTTGGTTGACAGAATTCAATGAAATTCAGTTAAAAAAATAAAAAACAAACTATGTTAAATTCCAAATTTAACCTTTCTAACATTTATATAATATATTGATTTTTTATTTTTAATAACATATGATTTCCGTATAGGAATACAGATACTATACACTATTATATATGACATATAAGCCACATGCCACCCATATTTTTCACAGCCACCCCACCTTTTCATCCCCAATTCCCTATCGTCGATGTCTTCAACAAATTGCTTGATTTCTTGTACCAAATGAAAAAGATGATAAATTGATACTACTAATAAACAATTTCAGTCAAAGTAAGTTATGGTTTTATTTCACACATAACATAAACCTAATTCCATTCCTCCATTTTTTCCGGCAAGATTTATGGCTATGGTTGTTAATCTCCGGCAATGGTTAGTATCCATTTACATTGTAACGACGATCTATGGCTGATAGTGATTAATGGACGGAATTTATAGTAGCAGGCGCCAGCCGGTGGTGGTGAATGGTGTTCAGCAGCGGCGGTGGAGAATGGTGTCTAGCGACGGTCGGCGGTGAACGGAGATTTGTTGTTCAGTGAATCGATGAAGGTTAGTGATGATTTGAGGGAATCAATGGTTTGTAACTTTACAGAAGGGTTTTTTAGGCAAAATGTCAAATTCCAATGGAATTGAAAACTTTCCATTGGAAGAGTGAAGGAATTCCAAATTCTGTATTTGAAGAAATTTTAAGGAAAATTTCCAATTCCAATTCCATAGTTTTCTCCAACCAAACACAAGAAAGAAGGGAATTCAAATTTCAATTCCAAAGAATTCCTAGGAATTCAGTGAACCAAACACCCCCTAAGTTTTCAAGCAAAGTCCCATACCAATATTTGTACAGTCAAATATGTACCATTATCATCTAAAATCATTTACGGAGTATGATGCATGATTCGGTAAAATACCAAATCAGATAGAAGTTAAAAGGAAAAAAAAAAGTTACCCCAACAGTCATGTTAGACCAGTTAAGGTAATCTTGACTATTGATTATTCAAATATTATCTTTGAATCTTGTTCCCTAATTTTTAATCAAGGGTCAAGATTTCTTCAATTTGACTCAAGTTGGAGAAATAACTTGAGTAAATCTCCTCCCGAAAATATAATGATATTGATATTACTTATTAGCATTATTCTTTTCTTTTTTATTTTATTTTTTAATACTGTTTCCTTTTTGACTTTTTACTTTCATTGGCATTTAATTTTTTTTGTATGTACGTTCACATGAAACTCCCAAAATTCCAAATAGAGATATAATGAAAATAGTCTGATATACATGCAAACACATACATTGACAGGTAAACCGGTTTTAGCTATAAGCTGGAAACATAGTAAAAAATTGGACCTTATATGTAAATGTAAATGCAAACGCGAAAACCATTTGAATCGAATCCTGATATATCCCATAAAACGCTAAGTTCTAGCAAAACATAACTTTATACGGTACAAATTACTTATACCAGATTATTATTGAGTAACATTATGATTCAAACAATCACCCATTGATGGAAACTTGATGACCTCGACATCTTGAAAAAATAGCCTTTGGGATCTTCATGTGTGTGAGAGTTTTGAGTTTCTTGATCAAATGCCCAAAAATTTGAGCTTTGATCTCTCCTCTCTTTGGTGGAAGGCATGCCATCCTCCTTATTTTTTTGCTCTTCTTCTCAACCCATTTACTTTGACTTTTCATTGTAGAAATTAAACACACTTTGTTTTCAAACAGGGACAAGTGCGAGAAATGATTGTATGGTCATGGGGAATTTATAGACTTGTATATAGTCAAAGGAGTTCACACACAGTGAGTGTGTTGTGTGTGGTTGTGCTTGACTAAGATTAATCTGGCCAAAAATTAGTTGTTTACTTTAATGTTGACTTTTCTAATAAGTCAGTTTAGATTCTTATGAGTCATGTATAGGCTCTTACGAGGTGGGCCAAGTTATTACAAAATGATATAATTTTTACGGGTTGAGTCAAGTTATAATAATATATGATCAAATAAATGTCATAGTTTGATAATATTATTGTTGTATACTTAATATATAATATATAATTATATATTATATTTATGGTCACATGAATTTTGTATTAATTATGTATTTTTGATTTTTATAGTGATAAATTGTAAGTTTATGAGTCATAACTATCGAATATATAATATTTTAATAAATATATTAAGATAATAAACTTCTATTATATTTACAAATATGTCACATATATATGATTCTACCGTCTAACTCGAGTAAAAGAACACGAGTCTACTCAAGTTAGCCTACGAAATTTAATTATTTACTATGGTTTCTAGTTTATTAGGCTCAAAAAAGTTACTATTGTCAAAGGGGTGCGTCTACACACAATGTGTGTGTGGTTTGTGTGAGTGAAGTGAATGCATAATAGTTGACTTGCTTGACTTTGACTTAGATATATTTTTAGTTAAACCGTCTCTTTGATTATAATATCATTCAATCTAATAAAAATCTTATTCTGTAAGTCTAATAATGATTTAATAAGAACGAGATGCCACGAAAGTTTGGATAATCTTTCTTTATTACTTCTAGTATGAATGGTGAAGGTGTGGTCAAAGGTCAAGCATCACCCTCTATAGTCAACATGGCAAACAGTCAAAAGTCAATATATATTTGAAGAAATGAAGATTTATACAAGCCATTTTGACCGTTTAATAACATTAATAGTTGGTGTGACCCGCCACATGTGCTGTTTGGTATGTAGTGATAGATATAAGCCCGTTTAATGGCATGTAGTTAACTATATTGAAGGGTTCTAATTCACCCATCTCTGAAATTTTAATACTACACATTTCGAGCTCAAGTAGAACAGACTTCGCTATTCGTCTTACTGTCTTATAGTGAGACATCCGTGCAAACAGTTGTGGACTAAGCAGAAATGAGGATGTCGGATATGAGAATATGAAATTTTGATTGAATATAGAATCTTTGATCAGTGGATGTACCTATAAAAAAAACGGTGTGTTAAGAAACTCGCTTCCATTCTAGCTAAAAAAGCAATTTCATTAGGTAGGTCAATGCTTTTCATGGTTATACTAGCGTGGATATGGCCGTGCAATACACGGCCCACTAAATTTGATATCTTTCATATAATGGCATGAGTTTAACGTAAATGGCACGGTTAACCTTTTTCGTATATTGTATCGTTTGTTTTTAAGTTTTTCTTGTTCTATTTGGTTATATTTTTTTTACTCTTATTATAATCTATAGCACCTTGTTAGGTGGTCATTGTTATTTGTAATGTCAGTTTTTTTTGTATAATGTTAAAGACTTCGTTAGTTAGATTCAAAAGACTGATCACATATTGTTTCAATGCATTCATCAATTTACAAAAGACTATAAAATACAGACATACTATAAAAGTTAAGTTTTTTCAATGAATTTTTTCTTACAATTTTTTTTTTCTTACAATTGAAAGTCAAAAACCCATTATTATGTGATAGTGGGATGGGTCCTTGCTGTAACACCAGGGGAAGTCCTATAGGTATGTTTCTGAAGGATCTTGATTTAATTAAATGTTTAACAAATTATATTTTTTGCAACGTGATGTGGTTATATTAACTGTTTCATTGTGCATAGTCTTTGCTTTCCAAATATCACCTTCAACCATAAATGATACAATTATAACAATAATTTTTGCTTTAACATATCACTATATCTTCAACAACAAATGATACAATTATAACAATAATTGCTAAAGAACAAAACACTAAGTTATGAATTTGTAAATCCAACGCCAAATATATATATAAAAAAACACACACACACGTCAACATCACTTTTGTCCATTGTCCAAGCGTAAAATACACCTTTAGATTTATTTAGACTTTGAAATTTCGAGTTTAAAAGCTTGAAACAACATAAAAATAAAATACGAAATAGTTGTTTGCTTTTTAAATTTTAACTCTTGTCTTATTATCATTTAACAACAAAAAAAATTTACTTTTTTTTTTCATATTATGACTGATGTAACTAATGATGCAACTCTTGTGAAATGAAATATTACATTTAGAAGTTTTAATTACATGACGATAAGAAATATTTGAATGTTTTGATTAAAAAATTTAGGATCGTTATCAGTTTACAACTAAAGTTGTATAATAATAAAATATTAATAATCTAATCAGGGTAAATCCCTTTTACCCGATAATAAAATATTAATAGATTTGTAATTTGTATCATGACTTTAAATATTTTATCAAATCTAATTATTTTCTTTAATTGTTTTTTTGAGAATTTGTAAACTTAAAATCGTTTTATCATTTTTTAAATGTTATATTATGTTGATGTTGTATTGAGTTTTTCAATGAAGATATATTATAACTCGTTACTCTGTATATTGTATTTTTAATGAATAGTTATCTTAATTATAAGAGAAAATTACATTTTTAGTATCTCAAGTTGTCAGCTTTTGCACTTTTAATCTCTAACTCAAAAAATTGCAGCTTTCATACCTAAAGTTTTGTGTTTTTTTCAGTTTTGGTACCACGTTCATACGGCGTTAATTTTTGCCGTTAACGCCCTCACGTGACAAACACGTGAGGGGTATTTTAGTCTTTTGGCCCATTCTTTTGAGAAATTTACACTTTTGATACCTCAAGTTGTCAATTTTTTCACTTTCGGTACCTTAAGTTGTCAATTTTTTCACTTTTGACAAACATATTTTTAATACACTCTCCAATTTTCATCTCAAATATTAGCATCTATCAAACAACACACACTCAAAAATCAACACACATAATTTTTTTATTTTTTCTACGGCTCTTAAAAAAACACCCAATGGTGTGTATCCATTCTTGAAATATTATATGTTGTTGGTGTAATTACGGGTGATGGTGGAAGAACTGAATGCATTGGTGGATCGATGGCCGAAAAAAAACTCATGTCGCCGGAATACGCACCCACCATCGATCTCTTTTCTTCATATTATTGAAAACCCTCTCACCCCTAAATTACCCTATTCTTCGATCGGAATATGCTACAAATGAAATTTGATTGGAATCTGGTACAAACGAGATCTGAACGGAATCTGTTACAGATGATTATATTTGCTACAAACGAGATTAGATCGGAATATCTAGCTAAGGTGGAGGTCGTGGTGCCTGGTGAGGAAGGAGATAGTCGGTAACCCTTTCTGGCGGTGTATGATTTATATAAGAGATTTGAATTTATTTACGCATGTTTATGTATTGGATTTGGTATGGTATAGAGATATAGGTATACATGGATATATGGATGATCGCAATGTGTGTTGATTTTTGAGTGTGTGTTGTTTGATAGATGCTAATGTGTGAGATGAAAATTGGAGAGTATAATAAAAATATGTTGTCTACTTGAGGTACCAAAAGTGAAAAAATTGACAATTTGAGGTATCAAAAGTGTAATTTTGTCAAAAAAAGAGGGGGGTCAAAAGACTAAAATACCCCTCAAGTGTTTGTCACGTGAGGGTGTCAACGGAAAAAATTAACGCCGTCTGTACGTGGTACCAAAACTGAAAAAAACACAAAACTTTAGGTATGAAAACTGCAATTTTTTGAGTTGGAGACTATTAATGCAAAAGCTGACAATTTAAGATACCAAAAGTGTAATTTTCTCTAATTATAATTTTTAACCGTATAACATATTGGTTCAATCTAATATATTTATGTTATATATAATGGACACTCAAAGACTCATTTTATTTCCATCTTTTTCTCTAATTTTCTTTCCTTCGGATTATACTTGAAAACATGGAAGACTATTTGACAAAGATACGGTTAGAAACTTCTCTTTTCTAACACATTACTTGTTTAAGATACTAAGTCTCTTGTTCCAATAATAATGTCCTTAAACTATTTTAAATAAAGCCATCTACAAATTAAAGAATTTATTTTACATATTTGACCCATGTTTGTTAGAGAAAGTTTGTACATGTGAACAGAAAAAAAAGGCATACATATCTACCAAGTACAATATTCACATACCCACAAAAATAGTTAAGGTGGATTATAAGATTCAGAAAATCTACAGTCATAAATAGACATATATGTGTATGTTACACCCATGACTAAAAGAATTTATCCAAATAAGTCAAAGCAGGGGTAGACAAATTGGATTCATGCCTAAGGATCTAAACGAGTCAAGCCTGCTCGATACCTATTCGAATTCGATTCGTAAAAAGCTCGTTTCGAGCCGAGCTTAAACGAGTTCAAGTCGAATTCGAGCTTAATTTTTGACTCGTTAACTAATCGAGCTCGAACTTTATATGTATAATTCGATTAAGCTCGCGAGCCTAAACGAGCTTATATAATATATACTATATATATATAGATTAACAATAATAAATGTGTCCCTTTTTTTTAGACAATCCGTTTAATTTCCATTTAATGGTTAATATGCTTACAAACCTTTCAATTCCCATTTGCATTTCCCATTTGCACTCCTTTAAGCATTTCCCAGATTTCAATTTAAAATGAGCGGTACAAAGCTCATTTCTTCCCACATACATATACAATACCGCCCATTTTGTCTTCTCCTCTTCTATTACTTTTATTCCGTCTCTGCCTATTCCTTGAACAAAGTAGCAACTAGCAAAGTAACAGGTATGTTTCTTCTCTCTTCTTTTTTTATGCTTATATTGATCTATTTCTTTCATGTTGTTAAACTATAATGGAATTGGAAGGATCTCTATTTTCTTCATGCTTAGGGTTTAGGATTAAGATTTATAATAGGTTTTCATCCCTATCATATCTGATCGAGAAATCCCTATCTGTAACGCCCCTAACTTACAAAATGATATCAAAAAGAACTTAAAGGACAAAAGGGACATTAATCTTATTGAAAGTCAACCAAAGTCAAAGTAACAAAATATTCAAGAGTACTTATAAGCCAACATAAAGAACTAAAGCTTTGAAGAACTCTAAGGCCAAAGGTGCTAAGTCCAAATCATTCTACGCTCTTCGCTCGTTTCCAATGCCCCCTTGATCACCTGCCGTATAAGGAAGAAAAAGGAATACGGCTGAGCAAAAAGCTCAGTGAACGGATATGACAAAAGCAGGAATATAGTATGAAAAGAAGAGACGTATATTTCAAACAAACTTATTACCTTAACAAACTTATTTCAAAACAAAGTTCAAATATGTATGATTCCATCATATATTATACATCAAATATATATATATATACATATATATATATATCAAATATAAAACCAAGTTTCATAAAATAGTGCACATAAGAGTCAAACAAATAAGGGCCGAATGAATTCATAGGGTAGCTACTCCACTAATCATTCATTTATGGTGCGAAACGCCTCGTCTGACACTACGATAAGCGCCCACCGTCAAACAAATATTACCTAGGACCGATCCATACGCCTCCTATCAAATATAATATAATGAGCTCGAACCACACCGGGTTATCAAAAGGAGATGCCGTAGAACAAATCAAATACACCGCTACGGACGGTGCCACGTCATTGGTGTCACAATAACGCGCCCATGGGACCTCCATGGATAGGTTACTCTTATATGCATATCTTAAGAAACCGTTTTGACCAACTTATATTTATAGATATGTCGAATAAGTTTTTAAGAGACAAATGAGTTTTTGGACAAATAGAAAATAAAAAAAAAAATTTAAGACATTTAAATATAAACTTAAATTCACATCTCTATCACTCCATAATATGCGACAGTATTATTTTCGTTAATCAATGGGCATATATGAGTGTACGAATTGGGGAACACTCGTACGAATCACCGCATTAAATGTAACACCCAAACGCAACTCTTTCGGGACTATTATTAAATTGGGTTTCAAGAGATGGTTTTGACACACTTAATATATATCAAAAATATTATAATTTTCAAATCAAAGAATTATATTCAAATGTTAACAAACAAATAATTTTTCAAATGATATATCGAATCCATACAAATTCACAAAATTTAAATGAAGTTTTGAGAAGAAAGATTTTACCGGAGGGATCCTAATACCACCTAGAATATCCGTACCTTATCGTCGATCACAAATATTGCCAAAATGAGGGAATCACCGAAGGAATATGATCACCTATCCAAATCTAACAAATACGAAAGTATAAGCACAAAATATATTTAAATAGGGAGTATGTAATATCCTTGATATTTTTATGAGTTTAATATATGCTTTATTTTAAATATTATCATTATATATACAATTTTTTTTTTATTACAGATGTATATTACAAAATTTAAGAATTCCAATTTACCGTTCTGTACAATAATATATATAAGCCAAGTTCGTATATATATTTTCCACATCATAATGCCATCACCAAATACTAATTATTTATCAAACTTATCAAACTTGAACAGATTGTTAAATGTGACATTAACACATTTATTTTATATATTGCATGGACTTATTTGATTATAAAATCTTGAGTTACCGAATAGGATTAGTTAATTGATATGTTTCATGCCACTAGTTAATTATATCCAAAAATAATACATCTATGTACTTGTTTTATTAATCTGTTTCATAAAACTAAAACTATAATTATGGAGCTAAAAGATTTCCCCATAATATAGTGTATTACGAAAGATAATTTTCATGCCCAACCCACAATCAATTTTATCAATAAAAATATACACAAATTTTGCAAGACTTTTTAAACGACAATAATTAACTCTTAAAACAAAACCAATGGATTTAAATCAACATTTGAAATATACATGATATAGTGAATACTATTATACTAGCAGATTATATATCAACAAATGAGCAATTTTTTTTTAAATAAAGCTAAAATATAGCTTGTAACTAGAAGACCAGTAAAATAACTATATGGTGTAAAAACATCATAATATTTATAGTATAAAATCTTATAAAGCAAAACTTACCAAAAGGAAATGATGCCTGCAAATTGAATAATACTTGTGACTCCTACAACACCCAACCCTTTTATCTATTTGCTTTCTTTTCTTTCTCTGACAATTACTCACGTACACATGGAGAAGAAAAAAGTCCCAAAATACTTCCAATTGAGACTTAAATATATTAAGGAATGACCATCATTATTTTATTAAGATCCCTCTTTCTTCATAGCCCCACTTATAAATAATCTTGTTACAAAATTTCGGATGAAAGCAGTAAACTAGTTTAGTTTTTTAGAGTTCCTTTTTATTATGTTAATTATAAGATTGAGTTTTCTTTTAGTTGCTTAGTCTATTTAAACATGTATTGCTATAACCGTCCGTATTATCACTCAATTCGTTCCACCAAGAGTCATGTTGTAATTGCCATTTATTTTCCACTATCCCTTCATTAAGTTCGTTCCACCAAGAGTCATGTTGTAATTGCCATTTATTTTCCACTATCCCTTCATTAAGATTACTCCTGATAATACACTTATAAGCATCGTTATGAGTACTAGCTTTTGATTTAGTTTTATTATACTATAGTTTATTTATTCTATTAATATCATGAAAGGGAGCAAGAGTATTATTATTACTTCTTCATGTGACATTAATTTTGTTAGTGTAATTTTTTTTTTCTTAAATTTCGGTCATAGTGCTAGACACAAACTAACTACATATATATTTTTCTTAACATAATATTTTCCCTTTGCTTTATAATTTAATGAGATTTATCTAAATATTTTACGTATAATCAAATTATAGTGTTTTAATTTTATAGGATATTACACTATCATAAAAAAAAGACTACGATTAAACATAAAAAATGTATTGTCACTATGTTCAGTAGGCACTTGATGTGATTCCTTTTTTGTTTCGAACTCTTGCCATAAACAAAGTAATAATGCAAAAGCTGGTTGATAACAGTATTATTAATCCAATGTAGGAATCTAAATCAAACCCAATGCAACAACAATCTGTCAATGGCTCGAATAATCATTCATCTCAATCTGCATATATTAATCTTGAGAGCGAGGAGATACCGCATAGTGATAATGCACCGGATAATACTAGTGAACATGCAGACTTACAAGAGGAAAATGTTGAAACTGGTGACAATGAAGATCGAGTGACATTAAAGCGTAAACGTTCACAAACCTCATCAGTTTGGACCGAATTTGAAAAAGTGACTCTTAGAAATGGTGACCAAAAAGTTGAGTGTAAACACTGCCATAAAATGCTTGTTGTCTCTAAAAGCGGTACTACAACATCATTTAAGCGACACTTGAAGTGTTGCTTAAAACACAAAGAATACCAAAGAACCCAGCAGTTGCTAAACTTTCAACGAGTTGCACCTGATGTAAACATAGGATCTAACAAGTCACGTCTCTTGATTAGACCCAATGCAAAGTATGATGATAACAAGATGAGAGAAGCAGTTGCTCTTTGGGTAATGGGTACAGAGCAACCGTTTTCTACTGTGGAAGATGAATTGTTTGTTTTCATGATGCAGACTGCTAATCCTTTGTATGATAAGGTAACTAGGGTAACAACTAGATCAGATTGTTTCAAGGTGTATGAGTATGAAAAGAAACAGTTGAAAGACCTTATTGATGCTGCCTCGGCAATCAGTTTGACAACTGATTGTTGGAGATCATCTCATCAGAAAATTGAGTATATGGCCATCACGGGGCACTTCATTGACCATAATTGGAGGTTTGATTTTATATATATATTTAACTCTAATGTTAATGATACTCATCTATTTTATAGTTATCATCATTGGCATGACCCCGATTTCTCTTTTATTCATCTATGCTTGTTTTCACAGATTGCACAAACGTTTGCTAAGTTTTGTTCATGTCCCTCCTCCACGTACTGGGCGTGACATTGCAGATGGTATTTACAAATGCTTAAAGGAGTAGAAAATCGATGATAAGGTCTTCTCAATCTCTGTGGATAATGTCGCATATAATGACAAGGTTGTGGATACATTGAAAACCAATATCTCTAGAGTAAGAAAACTTGTATGTGATGGTAAGTTGTTTCACGTTAGATGTTGTGCGCATATTCTTAATCTTGTTGTTAAAGACGGGCTTTCGGAAATTGCTTCCGTTATTGGAGAAGTCCGTGAAGTTGTAAAATATATCAACCATTCAGAGGCAAGACGTCAGTCATTTTCGAAAGTTGCTGATAAACAAAATGTGAAGGATAGAAGATTATTGATCGATTGTCCAACTAGGTGGAACTCCACGTATGAAATGTTGTCCCTTGCTCTTAAGTTTAAAGATGTTATTCCAGAGTACGTTTCTATTTTGATTATATATTGTTTTTTAAATATTTTATTTTATATGAGGGTGAACCATAATTAACTGTTGGCTGTTTTCTAAGATATGCTCTCGATGAGACTCACTTCAAGCATGTGCCTAGCTATCAAGATTGGGAAAACGTAGAGAAAGTTTGTAAAATTCTGAAAGTTTTTAAGGTATGCACCTCTTGTTGTACATTCATCTATATCATTCTCTAATAATAAAACTTTGATAACTATTTTATATTCTCAGATGTGCACCAATATCATATCAGGAAGTCATTATCCTACTGCTAATTTGTACCTAATAGAGGTGTATAAAGTCAAGGAAACATTAGATGAAGCTTCAGAGTCTGAAGATGATTTTATTCGTAAAATGGTGAAAAAAATGAAAGAAAAATTCGACAAGTATTGGGGTGAGTGTCATCTGCTTATGGCAATAGCTTCTGTCCTCGATCCTAAGTTCAAAAAATGGTTGATTGGACAAGCCTATCCAATATTATATACACCAGTCGAAGCTGCCAACAACATTAAGTCAGTGGAGGACGCCCTTGATCGTATGTATAAAGAGTATTTGGAGGCACATGATGCATTAGTTAGGGAAGCTGCAACACGAGGAAGTGAATTTTCTGGAGGGGGCACAACTACAAAGTCCAATGAAAACACCTCACATGGATCGGGATGGGATGCGTATATGCAGTTTGTTAAAAATGTGGACATGGAAAAACCACGTGAGTCTGAGCTTAAGATGTACTACGATGAAGGTATATACAAAGTGCAAGGAGGAATGGAGACATTTAGTGCATTGGATTGGTGGAACGTTCACAAGTTTAAGTATCCTGTTTTGTCGAAGATGGCTACCGATGTTCTTGCTGTACCAGTTTCTACAGTTGCATCTGAGGCAATATTTAGTGCCGGAGGCAGAGTTATTGACCCTTATCGGTCTAATTTGGCTCCTGAAACAGTAGAGATGCTTATTTGTGGAGGCGATTGGATTAGGCAACATTACGGATTAAAAAGTAAAACGAAGGTATGCTTTGAGAACTTGAAAAATCTGTGATTTAATTTTCTGTTTCTTCTAACTATTTTTTTTTCTTTTATGTAGAAAGAGGACATGCCCATTGAGGTCTTACTACCTACTATGCAACAAGCAAACTAAATGTATGTTTTCCATTGGTAGTTATAATTGCATTATAATTTTATACACACCTAAATATGTGTTGTAATATAAATGTACATGTATGCAAATATGGAATGCAGGATACTTATCTGAACTGATGTACTGGTGCATTGCAAGTGAGAGATAATTGTCTACATGGAAATTGAAAGAATGTACTAGTATAATGTCTTCATGTATTTGTCTTAAAGATTTGCTTGTTGACATTGTCCAGCAATTGAGACTATGATTTTTTGTTGATATGCTTTTAGCAAGTTTGTATTTGATGTTTAATTTTTACTCATGGAGTTATCAGTTCAAAGATTTTTAGCAGCACCTATTTTTGCCTTTTCTTGTTGAATATATGATTAACGAGCTTTTTTCACGAGCTTTTGATCATCAAGCTTAGATTTAACCACTTAACGAGCTCGAATTCAAGCTAAGCTCGAGTAAAATATTGAACCATATAGTTTATTTTGACATACGAGCCGAGCTCGAGTCGAGCCCGAGCTTTTTTAATACATCACGAGTCGAACTCGAGTTTAAATAGTAAGGTTCGACACGAGCTCGAGCTCGAGTTCGAGCACCTCAAATTTGAACGAGTCGAGCTCGAACACTACGAAGCTCGGGCTCGGCTCGGCTCGTTTACACCCCTATTCATGCCATACTCAATGTCATCATATCACCAACTCCTTTCAACCATCTCTATACTCTACCCTTCAATTCAACATTGTAAACCAATCTTTAAACATGGATGTCACTCTTTTCTATTCCTTTCGCAAACTGGTTTTCAAAAGAAAAAAACTAACATGAAGCAAAGTTCATCCAAAAATTATTCTATACCTCGTCATAAATCAACCTTCAAGCCATACCTTCTTCACACATATAGGATACTGGATATATATAATGAAAACTTATATTATTTATAAAATGAAAAAATATTCATTATCTATACATCAAGTGTATAATGTATGATTACAAAGTTTATAAAATTACGGCTTATAAATCAAATGTTTCTAACCTGGCATTACATTATCTATGCTTATTAAAAACATATATACTTTCAAGTAATATGATTTATAAATATAAATGAGACGGAGTATATGGGTTTGACAAATGATACTGACAAAAGCATCCCAATCACCAATTCACCATTTCTAGAAATTCAATGTTTTTTCTAATTATATACTCGTATATCATAAACATAAGATAATTTTCTTAGAGCAACTGGTATCCTTACATTAATTTCTTGAATTAATCCATACAATCTACCTCCTACAACCCTCTTTTAATTTGGTCATGAGAAAACACAAAAGTCCTTTTCTCTTACTGTCCCCTTCGACCAGCCAAGCAAGAGACCATTCAAAACCTTTCTGTGTAAACTCAATCTATCTCGCCAGCCAGTCAACTGATTAAGTAACAAGAAGAAGCACATGTGTTTCATATATTTGCCTTTACCTCCAACCTGTCCCTCCTTTGACCTCATGATCGAGAAGTAAAAAACACAAAATAATAAATTAATAACTAATCCCAACAGAAGGACAAACGTCTCTTTCTTTCATTTTGCAAACCAAGAACAAAGTTACAAAGAACATCACCTTTCTCCTCTTCCTTTTTTTTTTCCTGATTCCACCAGTAATACGACAAGAACAAGTATATTAAACTCCCCCTTTCTTTCACCTTTGACTGTCACAGTAGCAGCCGGAAGCACTCATTGCTCTCTTTCTTTCTCCTTATTCGCCCTGTTTATATTTTCGACTACGCACAGACTCATAAACATCGACACACACATACATATTATAGACACAGACAAAGAGAGATGAAAAAGGAGATATCTTAAGGCTTTACCATATATAATCTTTTATCTATTCTCTTAAAACACCATCACCAATGCTCATATCCAAAATAATAGCTCCTACCTGAAAAGGTCATAGCAAGGAAATGAACAATTTAGTGATCAAGCCTGATACAAATATATAGAATTTACACATTAACTAAAATAAATAGAAGTAAAGAAAGGGATGTTATGAGAGAGGAAAATGATGTTCAGAAAATTGAAGATATGAATAGCAAATGAAGAGATTGGAGTTGGTTTCCTTTTAATATAAAAAGGATGGAAAGCATGGAGGTGATTGGTCAAATAGGGACCAACCATTTGGGTCAACGTGGCAAAATTTTGGGTAACCTACAATGAAAAAGAGTTTCATTGCATAAAATAGGTAGATAGATATATACGAAACTACATTTTTATCGCGAAAAATGCGGGTAAATTTGAAATCGTTAATTAAATAACCTCTATCATATGAAAAGATAAGTATAGCAAAATTGTAATGTATACACAATTTGTCTAGTTATATTATGTATATGTTATTAAATTTATAAAATAATAATCTTTGTGAGATCATGATCATCAATATGAAATAAATCTTCATATTACAAAAACCACTTCCAGAAAGAAGAATTACTTAAGATATCTAAAGTTCAATACATTCACACTAATTAGCAAAGCTCATAATTAAGTTCAATGCTTCAGTTTTGTAAACCTTTATTCCATCGGTACCATTATGATTCGGGCAGCTGTTGCTGCTTGAAAGATGCTCCATAACCACTAATATAATGAAAAGGTGAAGTTTGTTGAGACGATGAACCGACTTTTGAAAAGAACGTCATTGAACCACTGTCTGAGTTTTATTTGTGCTCGAAATGAAGGACTAATAATCTGCCTGTAAATCGAGCTTACACCATATATAATCTCTGCAAGGAAGACCAAGACATCACTTGCCATTTACACAATATTCCACCCCCATACATACCTTTTACACAAAATTAAAAATTTCTCCCTCATTCTAATTGTGCGAAAAAGAACTTTTTATAAAACATGACTAACAATTCCATGTGAATGTCACATGGAGTATGATTGTAACATATGTGTGTCATTTGAAGTATTATTCTAACAACTCCATAGCCTTAGCAAATTATCTATTCTGACTCTTTAAAGTGCAATAATCAAGTTGAAAATTATGTTGAAACTCCAACCATTGTTTTTAGACTCATATTTGACCAACTTTAAGAATCCCGTTTTCAGCTAATGTTATTCTATTTGAAAGACGTACGCCCATATGTTCAATACTTTATAAATACAACTTAAGAGCTCAAAGTTAAGTAAAGCTAATGATAGGATTTGATTAGCATATCAAAAACATTTAAAAGACTCACCTGATCCATTTTGTTGATATAAACAAAAACTATTTTCCAGTGAAGATCACCTGCAATAATTTAGAAACTTCATCAACACTTGAAACATCGAGTACAACAATCCAAAAAGGTTGTGACAGTTCAATTAATGAACGAACCTTTACGTGTGCGTTTGAGAAGTACACAACCTCTTGCAAGTAATTCTCGGCTACATATACCAAGAAAATTTTCTTCGGGTAGAAACTCATCACTAAAACTCCCATTTGAGCTACTGCCAGTGCCATTGATATGCTAACTTCCTTTTTCTGCTCGAGGTACAAAGGGGATATTACGTGTTTCTTTTACAGTCCTTGCTTTTAGTGTTGCCGCACCACGTAGAGCTATACAAAAGTTATGATACAAATAGTGAACATGTCAAATTGGGTAATAATAAGTAGAAGCTATATTGGCTTGATACCTTTCCCAATCTTTCAATATTTAGTGTGTTATATACTGCCATGCTTTTTATCAAGTTGGTTAATGAACCATAAAAAAAAACATTTTGGAACATAATCAACCCATTTGACCCATAACCGTTTCCATTTATCTAATTTTATTTGGTTTTACACATTACGACAAAATGAGCCGACATTGATGTAAGTAGATGAGTCAAAGCTTTCGCTTCCACTTAAAACCAACATTAATCTTAAATTACCAGTGGCAGCAGCAGCCATTAAAGTCATGATATCACCAGGTGACTTGACATTAACCGCAGAGCTAACAACCGATGCCAGATGGTCACGCTCCGCACCCAACACATTGTGCTGCAACTAAAGTAGCGGCAGATGCTACTACCAAGTCGGGTTTTCATCATTTCTTCGTCCTTTCTATTTCCTGCTGAGGCAGCAGTGGCGGCTGCAATTGCAGCAACTGCAGCAGCAACACCAGCAACCGATACAGTTGCATGTAACTGTGCATTATGAACTCTCGTTTCCTCTTTTCTTCTCTTTTCCGTCCTTCAACCACCTTCCCACAGTTTTACCTCCACCACCGGTAGCTGTTGAGGCACTGGTGGCTCCACCTATAACGATGTTGACCCAACAAATCACAAACAATATTAACCCCAACTATAACAATGATGACTACTTATATTAGTACTATGGAATTCAAAACAAATAAGGTTTTGCTATAAGTTAAGTTTCACAAATAGAATAAAAATCTATGGAAACAACCAAGGAAGTGAAACACTGAAGTTTCAAGAGACTTGATAATTGATATGGAATTTAGGTGCTCTGTACCACCTTTTCACAGCATACTCGGTCCAAAATACAACATTAAAAACTGGATACCTGCTCATTTTTGAATGTAGGGTAGTGGGTATACCTCCTTCTGGGGTCATTAGGTTCCTGAACCTTTTTCACTGAAAAATACTCGAGATTCATCCTTATGACTTTGAACACTCGATTATACACATTAAAAGGTTTTCAAACAACAAAACATATAAAACCTCCAACACCCCCCCCCCCCCCCCCCCACACACACACATATTGGTTCTTTCTTTCCCTTGTATGTCAGCAGACTACTCAACCCGACCATCTTGCCACTTTTAGTACAAATGATAATATTTACCATCCCCGTAGTTGAGCCGGTGACAATGATATAGAAGAAAATTTAGTGCAAAAGAGTTTATATTGATAGTTACTCAATTAAAACAGCTTAAAAGGCTCAAGTCAGAGATTGCATTGAATACAATGCAAAGTTATTCACAGCTACTACAAAATTGAATTTCATCCGCTAAAAGTGAAAAGGAGATTGCATTGAAAAAACCTTACCTCATTCTTTTAAAAACAAAATAGAGTAAGCTTACATACCTTGGATTGCTTATATTAATCATCTGCAAAACATGTATAATCATGAGTCTTATCCAGATTAGGGTAATAGCTTGACAACAAAGAATCCTTCTTTAGTAGAATAGGGATATATATATATATATATATATATGTGCATGTACATTCCCTGATTTTGATTTTCATATGTATAAAGGAGAAACAAAAATGACAACCTTTGTCTACCCATACCAGTCTCCCTTTGGGAGACATTTAACTATTTCGAGTTTCTATGACCCTAGACTCGGGCCTCATGAATTACTCTACCAAAGGCCAGACACCATGACTACTATATATTGTATAATGTAGTTTTAGTGCATTTACTTTATGATACCTTAGAGAGTACTTCTGTTACTTCCCGAGTCTAGACATGCTTGCGAGTCCAAAAATGTTTCCTCCTTACTTCCTGCAGTCATAAAACAGGTATACAATAAGATTCCAAATGCCACAACCTCAAACCTTTTTTGCATTGGTGGTTACTATATACAACATACAATGTAACATATTAACCAAAATTGGTACATAAAAATTTATGCGACAACATATTTGCAGCAACAAACCTCACTTAAAAGGTTACATAGCCGAACATACAGTGGATAAACCATCATATTAAGGGAGATCGAATATAGCCTTGGTATCTCGAATCTGGAAATCAGAAACATAATGATCAAAATTAGTTCCAACCCTAAGAATGAAATGGCAGTTTACCATAAAATTCCGGGGGGGGGGGGATATCAACGTATTAATATAGTTTGGTCTGCATTTATAATACATATAAATCCAAGTTAATTGGTGATGCAATTAATCAAGCTATATGTAAATATACATGAAATGGCAGTTTTAAAAAAAAGACAGAGTATATTACAAATCTAATTCGATAACAATTTGTAAAAGAAAAACAACTACACTTTTACTAACCTTTTGATATGTGAACCTGCACTCTTATATCCTTGCTATATGATTTGATAAAAACCTCAAGAGCTCCATTGTGAAACACCAATAATAGAGTATATTACAAATCTGATTCAAGAAAAAGAAGAGAGAAAGATCTAATTCAAATAATTTTGAATCTTGATTGTAAAAGTTGTATGAGAAAAGATTTAGGAATTCCTTCTTTTCTCTCTCCCTCTTTTCTATATAATTATTTTTCTATTCAAAGTTTCAAAAACATCTCTCCCGCCCAAACCCCTGCTAACACAACACACTCACAACAGAAACAATTTACACCTTATAAATAAAGTTTCTTCCGCACACCAAATACATCATAAAATACACACCATTTGATATCATAGTTCCAATATGGAAAGCTTATTTGCTTGACAACACACACAAGTGATGTCACTTTGGAACTCTCCTTTAGTATGAAAGGGGTGATGTTTATTTAAGAACCATTGGGAAAATAAAACACGTGAGAAGCATTACATATATATTTTTAAATGATATCTCTATCGTTTTAAAGATAACCATATTATTAACAAAACTAAATTAAACCTATAACTAAATCTATAACAACAAACTTATTTTATCTATATCGTAGATGAAACTTTTAACTTTTTATATGTAAAGACATTATGAGTATCCCTTTTATCTAATAAAACTATCTCTTGTGTTTTTTTAAGACGAAAAATGTACCCATACAATACGTATTATCGTATACTTTATCATTTATCAATTCATTTAGTTAGTCAGAATTTTATAATTTATCAGAAAAACACTAAGCATATAAAAAGGATATTAACCACTTAGTTTTAGATCAAGTGGCCACGTGGAGTCCTCTTTGGGGGTTCTGTGGGAGACGATGTTGGCTTGGAGACCATTCTATGGTTGCGGGCATTTACCTCTTCGGACGTGTGCGGGCCGTGTTATCGCACCCTTGGTTTCCAGGCGTGTTATCGGATTTCAAACTCTAGTATACTACCCGCTTGGATGTCATCACTTATAGGGTTCGAGCCACAAACAACTAACACGTCATTCTAAAAAAAAATAGAATATCGTAAGGATGTTTATAAGACATATGATGAGACTGAAGACTAATATATATATATATATATATATAATAAAAAGATAAAATGAGAACCAATAAAATGTTGAGAACTGTGAGAACCTTTTTAGATAAGGATAATTTTGTACTTTAATAATTATATGAAAATTAATACTAATTTAATTTCTTGAACCCCTTAAATATCTCCGTAAGTTATGCTTCCCTATTTTTAAGATAACAAGATTAATCAATTTTTTCCCACGTTTGTTTTGTTCTGCACTCTTGAAAACTTTTTTTTTTAACCTGGTAAATAAAAGTTTAAAGGATTTAACTTGATTAAAATGTAATATCTATAGCAAGAAAAACAATTTTTACGTGTTCTCTTTATAAATGGTTTCCTAATATTGTACTACTAATGAATAACATGCTAAAAATAAATTACAATTTGACACTTTATGTCTCATCGTTTAATAAAATCTTAACAATTATATAATATAAAGTTTTAAACGTAAATCACATTAATAATTTATTAAAAAGTGTATTACAATTTATTTACATATTAAGCCATATTTTATAAAATTATTTACGCGTGAACATCATCATACACAAGTGTAAATAAAAGTTGTTTACATGTAATCATCATCGTACACATGTATAAATAAAAGTATACATGTAAATATCATCGTACACATGTGTTAATTAAAGTTGTCTACATGCGAACACAATTCATATATGATTTTTTTAAAAATACACTAGCAAACTTTGTAAAAAAATAAAATAAATTGTACGTATACATGTGTGAACATGTTCATGTACATGTGTACTAACCAAAAATTTATAGTTTCTAAAAATGAATTATTTTTGTGATTTATATGTTCAAAAGTTAAATATAACAACCTATTCATAAATCCTATATTATTATTAATTAACTTAATAAAGTTATGTTAGCGAATATTAAAATAAAATAAAAAAATTTATACGTAACGATGGATAAGAATCTTCATCTTGACAATTATTAAATAATTTTGAAATCAAATAACTACTTATATTAAATGTGGGTGCCGAATTTTTTTGAGATTTGTTTTGGAGGAGACAGTTTGTTTGTTTTTTTTATTATTATTAATTTATAATTCCATGTTTACCCTTTTATATTTAATAATTATTTATTTATTAATTTAAACGCATATTAATTCCTAGCCATTGATTAATCTCATCTAATGGTTTAAAATAGTTCTTGCAGTTCTCGACAAATATTTAGTTCTCGTAATAACCTAACTCTATATAGTAAATATATATATATATATATGTCCGTGTGATGCGGCGGTGTGGTGGTGATGGTGGCGGCGACGGCGACCGATGGTGGCGGCGGTGGCGGCGGGTTGGCGGCGACGGCGGTAGTGACATGGTTATTAATACAGTATAAAAGTTTTATTCTAATGGGTAAGGTGTATATTGCAAATAATTCTATTAAAAGTATTATATGTATATTAGGTGAATATATCTAAATTAGTGAATAAATGAAATAATTAGTTTTGGTAGATTAAGTTCTTTTTTGAAAAAATAGGAAGGTCAAATGTTAGGTAAGATTAATATAGATTAAGATAAGATAAAGATTAAGATATACAATTTATCTATACTATTATATAAAAATTATAACCCACGTTGAAAAGTTAAGATTTATGGGACATGCGAAATTATCATTTTACTGAATTAACTTACACAATCATTCCATTATCTTTTTGAAGATATCCACCACTATTTTAAATCAAAAAATATCTTTATATCATACTAGATTAAGCTCGGACGTTGTCCGGGTCGGACCAAGAACATAAATAACAATATTTAGACAATTACAATATTATTAATAGTTTATGATATTATAAGAATATTTCATTACAATGGATGCAAATAATAATATTATGAGTATATATATATATATATTATATGTCAAATTTGTTAAAATATGATTAACTAAACGTAATATTAAGTTATAACAAATATATATGTTAGATTAATAATAATAGTAATAATAATAATAATATAATAATAAAGACTAAAATAATAATAATATAATAAGAACTACAATAAAAATAATTTAATATAAATGCATAAAGGAAACACACATAGAAGAGAAATACATTAAAAAATTTAATGAATTTAAAAATTATAATTTTATTATGCCGTATATCTTATATAAATAAAAGAAGAGGATTGTTCTAGAAGTTTTTTTAAACAAAAATATTATGTGTCAATTTAATACTATTTCTTACAAGGGTTTTAAAAAATTATGACATCATAAATCATTTTAATATTTCTTTTCTTTAGATTTTTATAGAATTTGATTTAATTTGGAAACCAAATCTTCGTTCTACAAATTTTATGCCAAGATTTTCCTTTATAGTTATTAACTATTATCATTATGCTAATATTATTATTAGTAGTACGTACAAAGTTATAGTTTATTTTAATTTGTAGCTTAATTATTATTATTTTTTAATTGTAGCTTAACTAAAGGAATATAATTATGAATTTGCATGTATTTTGTATGATTTTTAGCTTTAATAATGATTTTTCTTCTTAAACAGTATTGTAATAATTTTCATACATTTTTTATTATTTTTTGAGTTTGAAGGTGTTGAGCAAATGAAAAGTTAATTGGATGATATCTATTTAAACCTTTAAATACATTAATATGTTTATAACCTTTTTTTTCTTCCCATTCTTGTGTATTATTTAATCAGTTTCTCTGATATATGTGAAATATATTAATGCAAAACTACATTAGTGCACCGTGTTCATTTATTATTGCATTATTTGATTAAGTATATTTCACATAATAAAAATTAAACAAATATGCAATTATTCCTTTACTAAGCATTATTGAATATTGACTAGCAAAATTTGTATTAAAATGCCCGGGTTGAACCCGAATTATTTAGCTAGTAAATGAATAAATAAAATTGGTAACAAATTTAAACATATTGTTAACTAATATTTAATTCAAAACAAATGTAATCTTATGATCATAATTTTTCCGATGGCTTATCCTATAATCATTTGACTAAAACTTCAAAATACATATGATCATATTGTTACCTAAATTTTAGGTAACAATTCAAATTGTGATTTTATGGTAGCTAATTTAATAAGAGAAAATTAACAATAAAATGATACAGAGGAAAAAAGCTTACTTGTCAAAAAAAAAAAAAGAATGCTACATAAGCTTAAAATATCCTCTTTTAGTTATATAGAGAGATACTTACACCACTTGACACATTTGTCACCACCAATGATCGTCGTTACCGTCACCATCCGTCGATGCCACAACATCATTGTCACTGCCATAACCGGCGCATTGTGTGGGTACCATGCTCGTTTAAATTTTACGAGCAATAGTACCCACGCAATGCGGCGGTGAGATGGTGGGGGTGATAGGTCATCGAAGGTGATAAGTCATAGAGTGTAATAGCCAAATGCCTTAACTGTACGGGCTCCGTACTCGAATTTAAAAATTCGTCGAAAGTATATCGAATGATATATCTAATGAAAGAACATGAAATTTTAAGAATACCCATATAATTTTTATAATTTATCGATATACGGTTTTTGAGATAAAAGATTTTGAATAGATTAGAGGAATAAAATGATTTACGGAAGAGAGAGAGAAAAATGAGTTGTTGGGATTTAAGGGTATTATAGGTATATTAGGTAGAGATGTTTAAATTAGTGAATAAAGAAGAGAGGTAATTTAGGTACTTTAAATCATTTTTTGAGAATTTAAAAAAAAGACAAAATGCTTTATAAGATAATATATATAATTCAGATTACAAATTCTTACGGACACTTTCGTTGTTCATTTGGATTCTCTAAAGAATTACAACTAAGCCCAGTGGCCCAGTAGCCCATGAGAAGAACACTTCTAAATTGATCCTATAATTTATCGATCATTCAACAAGGGTAACCGCTCCACCGCTGTCACCAAATAAGTTGGTAGGTATATCGTATCAGATCGATTTCATTCAGTTATTATGTGTTTTCCTGATTTTATTATTATTATTATTATTAATTAATTAATTGTTAATTATGGTTATGCATTGGTCCGTGGGCTAAATTTTAATTACTCATAGTTTATATCTATATGTATATTTTACTTATTTAAAATTATCCATTCATGTTGAAAGTTTATAAGATTTGGGACATTTGATTTTACATTTTTGCCCTTCTCACCCCTTTAGTCTTCTCTATCCCAATAAATATCTTCTGGAAAATTTCATATATGTCACTGTTAAATCACAAAATATCATATTTGCTTAATTAAATTTTGAAATATCATATATGTTATTTATAATACATCAAATATCAAATATGCCATTATTAAGTAAAATATATCATATGTGCCCAAATACATTTTTAAATATTGTATATGGGGTCATTATTTTCGATATATGTAACATATCACTCAAATATATTGAATATTTCAAATTTATCATTAAAAATTAAATTGCACTTATTTTCTCTTTCTTTAATTCATTAGTTTTTTTTGCATCAAATGTCGTGGAGCTAATTACTTGTGCAAAAATAAAAGTATCAAATGGTTAAGTCACTTACAAACCAAGATCGCAACACTTAACTATATACTATGAATTGAATAGAATAACATATTTAAGAATATCAATAAACTAATCATGTTGGTAACATTGAATTAAATTTACACGGTTAGAAGAACAAACATGGATTGAATTATAAAAGCAAGGAGAAAAAAATGTGTGTAACTGTCATTTCTAAGTATTTTATTAATAATTTTAAAGATTTTTTATGTTTTAATTTTGGCTAAATTAGTTTAATCGGGAATATTAGATATATTTCAATGACTTATATGATATATTGATAGATTAGGAATGTCATATATGATACTTTATTATTTAATAATGACATATTTAATATATTGATAAATTAGAAATGACATATATGATATTTCAAAATTTAATTGGGCAAATATGATATTTTGTGACTTACCAATGTTATATATGAAAATTTTCCAATATCTTCCAATAAATACAAATACCCTTCATCAAAAGCAGACACATTAAACATTAATATATGTCTTCTCTATACCCTAAAACACACACAACATATTATGGTGCTACGTCTATTAATATGGATCCCGACCAAGCAAAAGTCGTAATTAACGAGATCAAAAGATTTCAAGATAAAGAGGAGGTCGTAATTAACGATATTAAAAGATTTTAAGATTTACAACAATCGAAACTCTCTCAATGATATCCGTCGCAACGCGCGAGTAGCATGCTCGTTTTATTTATCAAGAACAAGGAAAGGACGCTTTGTGGGGGATCTACATTCTTGTGTGTCGATTATCAAAGCCATAAAAATTTGTAGGCAGGTGATGGTAATATAAACATAATTTGTTTTATATAAAGCGAAATTAGGTCATTTTTTTTTTTGCAAATGGCATGAAATCTATGTCTTTATGAGGGTTTCGTTTTTCATATTTTTGGTTTCAAAGGTGGGTCTTATAATTTTTTTTTTGGGCAAATTGTAAAAGACATGAATTATCTGAAAAGACAAATGTTTCATGGAATACTAATCATGTTTCATTCGTTGTTTATTTGGTTTTAGTTAAAATGCTGAAGCTGTTTCAAAAGATAGGAGGATCTACTTTGCGTGATCATGGAATTGTGAATCATATGGTAACGTTGCATATATTTGATCTTTAACTTTCACTAATCATGTTTTGTATCCCGTTCCTTCGTTAGCCTAGTTAAGCTGGACTGCTGTGATTATTAATTCTATATGCGTCGCTAAGTTAAAGCTTGCATTGCCTACTGTCTTCTTGATTATTATGTTAGATGACTGCGATTATATAATTAATGGACTAATTTTCCAAGGACTCTGTATGCTATTTTAAATGAGTTAAAAGAGATGAAGCTACCAGAAATCCCGTAGATGGACTATAAAAAGATTGTTGTTTGTTGCCGAAGCGCACCTTTTTTTTTATATAAATATCTTAGTTGTTCTGGTTATTGCTTAACACTACCACATATCAACGTACAGATGGGATCGAAGGGGGCGTTTATGAGTTCCAATGCTAATGCATATCCTTCTGGTGTCATCGGGTATCCATCTTGCTATTCCTCCTAGTTACATCTGACATAACTTAAATTCCAATCCTTGTTAGCCGTGTCATAATGTACTATTACACTTCGTATTAAGTAATTATGTACATATGCATATGAAATATTTGCAGCGTCTCTTCTTCGTATGCTCAAAGTGTATATCCCTACAGCATCAGCATACGCCCTCCTCGTGGTGTGGAGCTTGCTACTCCAATAGACCGTGAAAGATGGTACAATTCCTTTTTGACGTCATGCAACATTGGTTCAAATGTGACTACGCCTGCCAAAGAATTTGACAAGGAGACCTTGTCCTTCTTTGTCAAATTGCCTTATGACAAGATGCATAACGTATCGAGAAGGGAAGAATGCGTGTCGTTAGTGTACGCAGGACCACCTGAATTATGTATTTTATAAGAATGCGTATCGTTAGAGATTGAGAAGTATAATAAGGATAATGTTCGTACTTGCCTCTCTAAGATGTATCTTCGAAGGCAACATGTCTACTTCAAATGTTTAATTTATTGTCATGTTTATGTTTTAGCTATTTGTACTTCTGTTATGTATCGTCATTTTCATTTTTGTGTTTTGTTTTCATTTAGATAGAAGAATCGGGTGTTTCTATGACTCCACTAGTGTTGTGACCATTTCTTCTACTTTAATAACATGTGGTTGTTGAGTTATGAATTGTAGTTGGCTCTGTTGTATTGTGAGATCTTTATATACACAATATATAACTATTTGAATAAATTGTTTATTCATGCCCTATTTTTTACTGTTAAAGTAAATGTGTTTTTTCATCAATCGTTATTGTCATCATGTTTGTCAAATTTTTCTCTCTTTTGTTTCTCTCTTTGTTTGCCTCCTGATTGAGAAAACAATACCAGTCATTACTACTCTCACTGGACCATATCATAAAATAAAAAGGAAGGCTTTTTTTTGTGTGGAAGAAATTGACTTGGTCATGACGCACACAAGATCATTTATTTCATTTGCTGATGATGCTAATAGGCCAGATAGTATAGATTCACTTTAGGGTCTTCTGGGGTCAATTCTTTCAAAGTATATCATACTCATAGTTGTGGTTAAACATATACTTGAGCATATGTTTGTGGAGATATATATATGCAGGCTAAATTGTGAAGTCTTTTAACAAATTTCGCCCATGCATTTTTTCTGAAAGGCGTGGATTACTCCAAACGGAGGGTTTGACATACGTTGTCTTAACCTGGTCCGGGCTAGAGAGCCCATCACCTCTAATACCTAGTAGGAGGAGAAACCCCCAACCTTTTTTTTTTTTGAACATTAGGAGAAACCCCCAACTAGCATGAAGCAAAATTGATTCTACTCGTATTAAATAGGGTATTCATGATAAGTTATATTAATGAGGTTATAATTTGGGCTGTTTACTTTGGCATGACAGGTGAAGGGTTTGTTTTAACGAGTTACTCGATATATTCATGAGGTTATAAACTGACAGTTTCACTGATCTAGGAACTGCCAATACTGACATTGTATCTCAATATCCATCTGTATACCTGTATGACAACATAATATGTTCAGAGAAAGAACGTATATTCTCTCTTGCTCTGTACATCCACATGTGCAATTGAAAAGTTTGGTAGTAAAGAACCTCTAACCTCTCTATTGATTTCCTATGCTGCTGAGGATGTAAGAAAAGCAAGTTGTAGAGTCCACATAACTGTTTGAAGATGGTATATATACTTCCATATTGACAAACTGATTATCCATCTGAAGATTTACTTCCAAAGCTCACTCTCATTTGAATTCATAGCTGCCAAAGTTGTGTAAGGTTCAAAAAGAGTTAAGTTGACCCGGAATAATCTTTTTTTTCAAACTTTTTTCCGCTTTAAGAAAGTTTGTTTGTCAATTCGACTATCAATACTACATTGTAAGTTGTAACCATGGTATATTGGTATTCTATTTTCTCAAGAAAGGAGTTCATGGGGTTTTAGTCATTATAATTATGTTTTGGGCTACTATCGTTCATTACATCTTTGCAAATTAACTGGCAATATGTGTGGGTTCGTTAATGGGTGGTTGTAGATGTAGGCCAGGTCACATTGTGCCCACATTCACAATAATACATTTCCATGAAAGAACTACTCGAAACCCACATGATCCGGAACAAATATACAGGTGGATCTCAATCAGCGTATACATTGAGAGACTTGGTTAGGTTGATGCTACCAAGCTTTGGCAAGCTACAACCCTTGAGCGTTATATCAAGTATCACGAAATGGAGTTTGAAAGGACCTTTATAAAATGTGGTCTTATCAATTCCGTTTGAGAAATTTGGTTGATAGGATATTCTCCTCAGGTGTTGTATTATGGCTCCAATGTTCATTTCTTATTCCTTTTAAAAGTAGTTTGTGTAAACTATGCTAAAATGTGTAGTGAACCTTTAAGGTGAAATGGAATGTAGGTATTTGAGGGAAAGTAGGTATTAGAGGAAGGACTAATTAAATGGCTAAAAGGTTAAGTTTCATTACATGTGGGGGTTTATATAGGCATATAAATTGCACTTAAAACCCCTTCATAATTACAAGCAAGTACATAGTTAATTACATGATAAACCCTTCAACAAAACATAATAAACACAAAGGACAATACAAATACTAATTTACAAAACAAGCACTACAAAATATAAAGCTAACAATCTCCCCCTTAGTGCTGTTTTGTAAATGATCATCAATTAGCTCTTTTCTTCTTCCTTTGGCGTCTGTTTCGCTTATTTGTCGATGATTCGGGTTTGTCATAAAGAAAGGTTTGGTCTTTAAAGGCTCTCTTCTTGTACTCGCTCTCCTTCTCTTTCCAATACTTCTTCGGGACAAAATGGTACTTGGGATCTTCTGGTCGGTTAGGTGGTTCAATTATGTTTTCGGCGAAGTTTACTAGTGGCATGTTGTGAATTCCTGGCTTGTTGTTTGGTGAGTATCTAACCCAAGTTCCCATGGGATGATGGATGACACCTTCTTGTTCATGTGGCAATCTGGCTTCCTGAATTTGTCTAGACCTTTCTCAGTGATCCAATCTTGACTTTATCTTCTTGATCACCCTTCTCAATCTCTTCTTTTCTTTGTCATTTTCTTCAAACTCGATGAGGCTTTCAAAAACTGTTAAGCATTGCTTCAGAGTCCCCATCTGAGTACTTACAGAGTTCATCAAGTCTGATAAAGATCTTATGTCCTTGATCACTAATGAAAACAAATCCTCTTGGATTATCAAAAATAACACCCGTGTTAAAGTTCTCCAGATTGATTCCTTGAATTCTTTGGTTGGGCACAGTAAGATTGACTTTCTTTCTCTTTTTCTCGATAGCTAGTTGAAAGTCATTCTGAGAATAAGACTGTCCATATATCTCTTTACAGCATAGTAAGCCTCCTGATTTTCTGGATCTTATTGAATGGGCTTACTTCCAAAGTGATGAAGAAGAAAGATCAAGTCATCTGCTGATAATAGGTTGAATCGATCTAGCCTCTCCAAACATGTACTGACGCCCATCTTCACGTCTAACTACCAACAACATCAAAACAGGGGGGCTTGCAAACCCAGGATCACGCCATTCTTTGAAATGAATGCCAATGACATCAACAATCTTTAGCTTGAGCTGGTTTTTCCAAGCTTTGTTCGCTTTGTAGCTTTTAGCTTTCACAAGATCATCTAGATACTTCTTTCTTTGATGATCAAGATCATAGGCTCTTTTTGCTCTTAATTCATCAATATTAATCTTTCTCAGCTCATCTTTCTTTGAGAAGATCTTGTAAGCTTTTTCTTCAAGAAATTTTGTTGATCGAAAGAGATGTGAAGGAATTCGTAGAAAATCGATATGTCTTGCTTCATTTCTTCTAAACTGACCTTTATTTATTTGATTTAGCGGTGCTCTGGGAATATGAGAATTGTTTAGAAGATGGATGTCGTAATATTGCAAGTGATTGAGGGCAGGGTCCGGTTGAGGAACTTTCAGGAAAGAATCAAAGCTCCGTTGGAAATCATCATCATCAAGAGAATCATTTTCATCATTTGGATCAATATCATTGCTCCAATATCAAAATCATCATCTTGAAAATCATCATTAACATCTTCGATAATAACTGAGGGATCAAGATTGAACCCTTGAGATTGAGCATCATCTCTAACTTCTGAGCCAAGTATAATCTCAGTAACAGCACTTGCACCGATCGCTGATTCAACTACATGAACTTCCTCAGTGTGCTCTATATTCTCGCTCATTTGTTTACCAACATCTTCAGCATCATTAGGGGCATCTCTAGTTTGTGCTTCATCTCCAACAACTTCGTTACCTTTAACAATCTCTGTTGCAGCACTAGCCCTAGCTTCAGTCGTCGTTCCATCTCTGTTCTCCCCCTCATGTTGATCCTGATCATCAGGGTCATCACGTCGTTGATGGACGACTGCAGCTTGTTTGCAAGATTCGTCCAATTCTGCAATACGTTTAAGAGCTGCTTCAAGTTGAGCATTAGCAAGGAATTTTTCTTGTTCGGCTTGTTGCTTTTGAAGAAGAAGTTGATGTTGATGATCAAATCTTGCTTGGAGGGTTACAAGAATGGCTTTATCAAATGCATCAGTTTGATCGTCAAGAGAAATGAGTGCAGCATACAAATCACCATAAATGGCATTAACATTTGAGCGAGGAGATGGAGTATTATGTGGAGGTGAATTATGAGGAGTACGGTTATGGTGTGAGGAAGAACCGGGAGGTGATGAGTGTGGTGGTGATGGTTGAGGATTAGTGTAAGGTAGGAGTCCCGCCGCATACAAATCCATAAAGTTCTATCTTTCTTCTGGATTTGCTCTAAGTCTAATACCATCGGGATTTGGAGGAGGACTGGCAGTTGATGATGAAGAAGTATGAGTATCAATGGGTGCTTTGCCTTTATCAACAGGGGGCGGAGCACTGCGGTTGGTGGCGGTTGAATTGGAATGAAAGGAACGACCAACGTAGATGTCGTTTGCACACTTGTAGGCTCCAACGGGTTTACAGTGTGGCCTGAATGGTGTTGGCCACCAGGACTTCCCAATGATTGACAAAGCGTATGCTCGACATTGGTTGTTTTAGAATCAGTTGTTCTAGCACGAATGCCAAGAATAATGTTCCGGTTGGTGGGACTTCCGGGATCTCCAAGATTATCCGTTGGACTGGGAGTTTTGCAGCGAAAATGCAAGGCGTACCTTTCTTCTTCAAAGCTTAATTCCGCAGTGCTTGTTAATGTTACTTATGGAATGAAAACATGAACAGGACTTCTAGACTCTCATTGAGAAGATGAATCCACCAACTCTCGGTCTGTTGATGCAACATTCAAAGAGTGTGCGTGCTCAGAGATATGTAACCTAGGAGATCTAGACTCAATTGAGTGTACAAACGAAAGTGGGAGAGAGGCAAGAGTCTCCGCAGCTTCAATATCGACATCCTCCGAGTGAGGAATTGATAGTGGACGTGGTTGGTGCCTGTGCAAAAATGAAACTGGATCCTGTAAAGAGAATCCAGAGTGGCGAGAAGGTGAACGATGCGAGGTTGGGGAGTCCTCGGCTTCTATCCTAGTGGTGGCATCCCGGCTAGTTGGTTCAACTATTGGAGGGCCATCGTTTTATTTTTGCTCCATTCCTAACCCGGACCTCTCATCCTCTCCATTATGTTTTTCAACCCCTCCCTCAGGACCACCTTGTAACCCCGTAGTTTCAAACACATCATCACGAAGTGGAATATCATCTTGTATATCGTCGTGATGTGAGGAAGATTGTTTTTCATGAGATTCCTCTGGAATTGGTTGAAGAGGAGTTCTCACACGTACAGAGAAACGAGGAATTGGGGGTTGCCCAACGGTTGATGAAGGAGATGGTGATAAGAGAGTTTCAGAAGAAGATGATGAAGGAGTAAGAGGAGAAGGAGCAGTGAAAGTTGAAGATGATGTTTTTAATTTTGATTTGGATTTTGACTTGGAGCGATGACGAGACTTGTGTTTCTTTCTTGGAGGTGCAGAAGATTCGGGAATGTCAGTTGAAGAAGATGGAATTGAAGAGCCAGGTGCCGATTCATCTACTAACCCCTCTTTTCTTTTCCTAGACCTAATACCCTCACTCGGTGACCTATGTGGGCGTGGGGAAGGCACAACTCAGCATTGAGCGGTCGTACGCCCGACTAAATACTCTCTGTAAATCCTGATATCAGGATTATCTAGGGGCACCTGGCGAAGCAGAGATTCAAGAATTGGCATGAAATCAATGTGAGCAATTCTGTTGTTCGTATAAACATTACGGAAACTTGAAATAACGATACGTCTCGAAGCAGGGAAACGTTGGATGTTGTTGTTGATAAAATGCTGCATAATAACAGTCAAGAAACGGGGAAATGCAATATATTTCTTGTTGGCAGTGTGTTTTCCGTTGACTTGAAGACGAAGATGATCAAAAGCAATAGCAGCAAAATCAAGATGGACATCGTAAGCAATTCCAAATAAATACGTGAGAGTGGCCTTAGTGAAGTCATCTTGACCTTTTCTTGATGGTGACAAGCAGTTGTTGATGATAGAACAAAGTGTATGCCATAACAGGTGAAAGTCCTTCTTTTTGATGTCCCTTAGAGCAGAGACTTCACCATTATAACCCAAATCGTGTACTCGATGAAGCATCTCAAGTGTTGGAGGAGTTTCAACAAAGCTTGTTTCTCCCGGTCTTGAATCAGCAGATGGAAAGCGTAGAATGGTCCGAAAATCATCAAGATTGAATGTAAATTGTTGCGTAGACCCATCTGTTGTTTGAAGAGAGAAACAGAAGAATGGACTTGCTCTTCCTCTTGCTGGAACGTATTCGATGGTCCGCCACATTTGAAATAAAAGTTCTTCTCCAATGCCTTCGGCGGTGATGGTGAAAACATTTATCAAAGGGTGATATGTAAGCATGACCAAGATGATACCAAATAGACAAGTAAACGATATCATAAGTCGAAGATTATTCTACATGCGGTCAGTGGCACCATCTTGAAGAAACTCCATTATGTAATTAACAAGTATACGAATGGGAAACATTGTTTCCAAGGTTAAATTATTCAAAAAGGTTTAATCATACACTGGTTTTCACAAAAGATGTAAAGATAGTACAACAAGGCGTTCGATACCTTACGTCTTAGGGAAAATCAATGTAGGATTATGAAAAACACAGTTTATTTAGGTGGAAAAACAAAAAGATAAATCATACAACTTGTTTCACAGAAGATGCAAAGACAGTACATCAAGGCGTTCAATGTCTTGCTTCTAAAGGAAACACGATGTATAATAAGTATAAAAAAAAAAGTTTTGAAAAAGTAAGGATGATTATACATCGTTGTTCACGAAAGATGTAAAGGTAGTACATCAAGGCGTTCAATACCTTACTTCTTAAGGAAAACAAATGTATAATCAAGAGCATGAATATGCAAGAGGAGATGAGGCAACATAAGTGTTTGTGGACCTAGAAAGATTTGTAAACATTAGATTGATCACAAATAGAAGGATTTGAGGTCACAATTTTGTATATCAAAAGATTTTATCAATCAATATTCAAAGTTAAAAGAAATGAATAACAGAATTTGGAAAAAATTGTTAAGTATATGTGAAAAATGATTTTTTATTGCAAATACCGGTAATTGGTTGAAAAATTGGAAAAACCGATATTAATTTAGAGAAAAATTGGGCAGAGTAACACTTTATAAAAATGAACTTATGAGAACCAATACCGGTGTTTTTAGATACCGATATTTGCAAAGCATCAAGATATCAAGTCGAAACTTGATATCAATGCACTTGCGAAAAATGACAAGGCATATATTAAAAACAAAGCAAGATATACACATATAAGCCAACAGATAAAAGAAATAAGCATGCAAAACAATTACGGCACATAAAACAAGCATATAGCAATTAAGCATGAAGTAATAAAGGAATGAAATGGGAGAAATAAGATACCCGAATACGTAAATAGGAATAATGACAAGGACAAGTCACGTAAGAGTCAAATAATCACCCCTGAAAGGTTAAACACAAATTCTAAGCATATTGAAAGGAAAACCGGTATTAAAGCATTCAAAAAGATGAAAACTGGTAATAGTAAATTGAAAAACCTGAATGCCGGTTTTGACGAATAGATGTACTAATACCGGGATTCCAAAGCTAACAAAGTATTAATCCTGGGATTTGTTTTGAATTTGGTTTTTGATAAAGGAAAGCCGGTTTTGATTAAGAGAAAGCCGGTATTGGTTGAGAGAATGCCGATTTTAGTGAAGGAAAAACAAACATAGAAATTTTTTTGTGAAGAAGTCAAACATGGGTCAAAACCGGTTTATAAAGTGGTCAATACCGGGTTTTGACCCTCGGGAATTAAAAAAAAAAAATTTCTTTTTTTTTTGGAAAAATAGTTTAAGGGACTTAAAGAAAGTTTGAAACAGTCTTATAGGAAAAGATGGAAAAAGGTTTTAAAGGGACAATAGTGTCAAGAAAGAAAATCAAGGAAATAACAGGGACATAGGAACACGGATATAAACAAACTCCCCCTAGGAACATGCATACAGATAAACAAATAAGAAATCTACAAACTCCCCCTAAAATCATGCAATCTACCCTTGTTCTCCCCCTCAAACATTGCATATAAGAGCACGTAAGCATACATCAATTGTTTGACCAAGAAAATAAACATAGATAGCATGGCAAGAAGGCAATTAAGCTTCAAGATTTAGCATACCCAACTTGGTTTTCAAAAAGTTAAACCTTTGTTCATCCAAAGGTTTAGTGAAAAGGTCCGCAAGTTGGTAGTCAGTAGGAACAAAGTAAAGTTCGATGTTACCTTTTTCGACATGATCCTTTATGAAATGGTACCTTACATCGATATGCTTTGTCTTTGTATGTTGAACAGGATTGCAAGAAATTGCAATTGCACTTTTGGAGTCACAGTAAATTGGAATTCTTTCATACTTAAATCCATAGTCAGAAAGTTGAGTCTTCATCCACAGCACTTGAGAGCAACAACTAGTTGCAACTACGTATTCAGCTTTAGCTGTTGAAGTAGAAACACAAGTTTGTTTCTTTGAAGACCAACCAACTAACTTGTCACCTAGGAACTGCACACTGCCAAAAGTGCTTTTGCGATCTAACTTACAACCTGCATGGTCTGCATCTGAGAAAGTAGTTAATTCGTAACCGGTTTCTTTCGGGTACCATAAACCAAGGTTGATAGTGCCCTTAAGATACCGAAAGATTCATTTAACAGCTTGAGCATGGCTTTCCATAGTGTTAGCTTGAAATCTAGCGCACATACAAGTTGCAAACATAATATCCGGTCGACTAGTAGTTAGATACATTAAGGACCCTATCACACTGCGATACAATTTCTGGTTAAACGGTTTTCCATTTAAATCTTCATGAATTTTAGTACGAACTTCCATAGGTGTCCCAATTGGTTGACAGTGGGACATATCAAACTTTTTCAACATATCAATAATATATTTGTTTTGACAAATAAAAATACCGTTTGACATTTGTTTGACTTGAAGACCAAGGAAAAAGTTTAATTCACCCATCATACTCATTTCAAAATGTTTAACCATTAAAGCAACAAAGTTTTTGCAGTATGTAGGATTAGTAGAACCGAATATGATGTCGTCAACATAGATTTGGATCAACAGAATATCATTACCTTGTCGTTTGATAAACAAGGTGGTGTAAATTGTACCTTTGGAGAATCCAGATCTTAGAAGATATGTAGAGAGAGCATCATACCATGCACGAGGGGCTTGTTTGAGACCATAAAGAGCTTTATCTAATTTGTAGACATGATTTGGATATTTTGGATCAACAAAGCCCTCAGGTTGCTCAACATAAACTTCTTCTTTTAAGATTCCATTGAGAAAGGCAGACTTGACATCTGTTGAATCAAAGAACCGCACGGTCCTCCGATCCAACAAGGTGTGGGTTTTTAACCGATTCGTTGGCGATTCCCTATCGGTGTAAAGTTTTGTGAAGCTTAACGCCACAAGATCGGGTGTGTTTGTGTTGGCGATGGACGACTCCGTATAGAAGACGACCACCTTTGGTGTTCGGGTGAATGGCTTAGTATCTCGTAGAAAGAACTTATGCCTATTTGTGAGGGGATACCTCTTTTTGTATGACTAACTTACCTTGGGGGATAAGTTAGGGTTTTAGGGGGATACCCTGTCGTTTTGGGTACAAGATATCGTAGACATGTTTATGGGATTACATGCCATATAATAAATATATTATAATAATAAAAGATAAGGAAACTTACCTTTTCTTTAGAAGGAAGATAATAAGATATTTCCTCCATATTTGGCGGACCTCCGTTCTGACGGATGAGCTCCGTTTCTGACGAAGGTGAGCTCCGTTTTCCTGAGGTGAGCTCCATTCTGACGGAGGTGAGCTCCGCTCTGACGAAGGTGAGCTCCGCTCTGACGAAGGTGAGCTCCGTAATTATGGCAGATTTACCTCCGGAGATAGAGCTCCGGAGGGGTACATCATCAGTCATTAAGTTTCTTTTCTTTTTTCTTTTCTTTTTTTACAAGAATGACTTCACATATCGTATGTAAGTCATTAAAATGCTATTCTATCTATATTTATACTATATTACAAAAATAATAACACTTTATTTTTAGAAATATTAAAAATGTAATGTTTTCACTTAGCACTTCTTAAAATATTTTCATCTACACTGCTATCTTAATATTAATGATTAAATTACACTATCAATCATTTATCTTTTAAAATATCTCCATTAACTATTTACAACAACTATCCACATCGCTCGACGCCTCATCTACCACTTATAGTCGCCCCCGCCACAACCGTCGTTGCATTGCGCAGGTAACGTAGTAGTAAATAATTGTTTAAATCTTTGAATTGATGTTTTTTTTCTTAAGCTATAACATCTATTAATTAAAATATAAATTTAGTTTCTTGATGTATCTTACTTTATTAAAATATAGCAGGAAATTGTATTTTTTTTTCTGAACATTCAATCGGTATGCGACATCTGGAAAATCTCACTGTATAATGGTGAAGTCTTGCACGTACACTAGACAATGAGATGTTGACCATTGGCCGTTACAAGTATTCGGAGGAAAAACCCAAGCCTTGCATCCATAAGAATCGAACTCAAGACCTTGGGTAAAACCTGAGATATCTCTTACTAGAGAAGTGATTGTTCGCATTAGCTATAGAAAATTGTATTGATATTTATATTTATTGTTTTTAATGATCAATTAAGATAATGTTGAACATTTGGAATTAAAGTTTTCATAAGTATTTTGTTAATCAATAAAACACACACGTTAATATATTCGTGTTAGATAGCCAAGATTCATGTTGAAGAAATTGTCAATTCCTTTATCATTGTAGCTACGATAACGATCAATAAGGCCGGTCCTTATAGACGTGTCTCCTGGCGTCCGACGCACCACCACCACTAGACGCCATTAGCACGGCTGCATTTTGGCTCGCGTCCACCCCGTTTCTCCCATTTGTAGACGTTCGTCTTTGAGTGTAGTGGGGCCCGATTTTGTGGTAACCATTGCAAAAAAAAAAATTAAAATTTAATTTTAAACAAAACGGCTAGTTTGCCTTTTTTTTCTAATTCTATTTATACCACTTCCACACTACCATTTCAAACCATTTTATCTTCCTCAAACCATTTCATAAACCATTTCTTATAAACCATTCCATTGATATTGTCTAGAGTTGTGTGGACTCAACAAGAAGATCTTTGTTCGTCGAGGTGTTGGGTGTTGAGGAGACCGGACCCTGTTACGGGTAGGTGTGAAATGAATAATCCCGGCGTATCATTTTGGGACGACGTTACTGCAATGTTCAACACGGAGACCACTGGAGGACCACGAAGCAAGGCTCAACTGCAAGGTCACTGGAGCAGGATTCAGAAGGAATGCAAACAGTTTGAGGCAATTTGCTCGCAGTTGAATGCACAGGAGAGGGCCGGCGATGATGGGTAATATTATGCAACGACGCATCAGATATATCGGGAAAAACATGGGAGGGGCTTCAAATACGAGCACTGCTTCAGGCAGCTTATCTTTGTTACTTTTTAATTGTTCTGGATTATGAAGTGAACTTGCTTGTTTAATTAATTGTGTTTTAGCTGTTTGAATTGTGTGTTGTCTTCTAGTATTATAATGTTTTTAAGTATTTTAATAAAATAACTTTTACTTTATGATTTAATTAGAACATAAGTTTATTCATACTTTTAAAAGCATTACAAACTTAATAAAGATAAACATACAACATAGTATATTGTGAAACACATTATTAAACAAACGGCTACTTATTTCTTCATCTCACAAACTGCTTTGACAATATTGATCAAATCATTCAAGGTGATGACCGCATAAGCAATTTCTTCCACAGCTTCTTGAATATTGTCAAACTTCCCCTGCAAATAAGTAAAGTATTGACACTCAATATCAGTACAATGCCCCGTTTGTATATATTTGATTTGTTCGTCACACCATTTATTTTTCGCTTGCAGTTTTAGACCAACTTCAACAAGTTCGTCTTTGAACATTTGGTGGTCGAGGATATCAGCCATGATACTGTCGTTCACTTGATCAACAGTTATTAGTCGTTTTCAGTAAGGGGCATTTGATGAAGACATTGCAGACGGAGAGAATAAACGGACTCAAAAATTTGAGTTTTGAAATGAAATATCTGGCAAGGAGGCAGTATTTATAGCTGGAGTAAAAGATCCTCATCCAACGTTCAAAATTCAAAATATTTACAATTACAGTCCCCCAAACTGCCAAAAATTAAGAAATATTTACATTTTCAGTCCCTTAACGGCTAGCTACATTGTCACTCTATAAATACCAACGCAAAGGATTAACCAGTTTCATCACCATTCCAATTGTGTTTCATCTAAAAACTTGTTTCATCTACTAACTCACTTACCATTCTAAATGGCTTCATCATCGTCAAACAAGAATGTTCACTGACCTTGTCTCACCGAAAATGAGATGAAAACACGAATCATGACCGATATCAAAGAGGACACTCTCTTTCAAACTGAACTCTCTGGGGTCCTGGGTTACCTACGGAAAAAGAGACAACAATGCGACCAACACATTCAGGAAATCAAAGCACCAGGCCGCAAGGTCTCGAAACACGAAGAGACATATTCGCAGTTTTCTGCAGGATGAGAGCAAAAGGGTGAAGAGGGTGATCGACAATGTTTTTAAGGTCGGTCACACGTTGACCGACCAATGCACTTAGACAGAATCGTACCACGACAACTGCGGAGAAGACAAATCAACGTGGAGAGTCAGATGCCCAGTCACGACAAGTGGTGGGCCAATGAAACGGCTTACCGTGGATTAGGAAAAATGTTAATCAAAGGTAATGACGATGAAGAGTAATCATATCATTATTATGTATTTCATGTTTTTTTCCAATACTGCATTTTTTATTATTGTATTATCTTTTATTTTAAGTAATGTAACGTGTGTTTAATTATAATAAAATGTGTTTTTTATATTTTGTGTAAAAAAATTAAATAATAAAATAGTGAATGAATAATGAAGAAGCGGGGAAGAAGTGGTAGTTAAAGAGGAAGATTTTTTGGGGTGTCCCAGGAGTGAAGAAGAAAGATGTGGGTAAAAAGAAAGAAAGAAGTGACTCCTATTAGAAGTGACCTAATCATTAAATCAATTTTGGATCAAATGGTTAACACTGATTTTATACTCTTTTATATTGATTTATATTTTTTATTTTTAATTATTGATATTAGAATTAAAATAATTTTAAATAACAATAAGGTCGCGTTTGGTTCACAGAATCTGATGGAATTGGAATTGAATTTCATTTCTTAGTACGTTTGGTTGCACAAAGAAGAAGGAATCTCATTCTATAGGAATGTAAACATGGAATCTCCATTCCTTGGGGATGGATGGAAGGTTCATTCTTACGTGCCCTATTAATCTCTCTTATATATTGTCTCGTACGAACCCTAATTTTCCCCCAATTTTTTCATATTTGATTATTATAACTTCTTCTATAAAATCATTTGCAATCCTGAAGACAATTATCGTCTAAGTGTTTGAATCAGAATTGCCACAGCTTTATTATAAAGCAACCAAATCCTCCCAACAATACAGGCTTTTTTAACTATCCCCAAAACTAAGGTATGTTATGTATTCTATATTTTATCTCTGCAATTTTACAGTACCTGATCGCAATTCCCTTACATATTAAGCTTACTATCCCATCGTATACACACACACACACGCGCGCATATATTCTGCCTGTATTGGTGTTCTCACTTGTAAGAATTGAAGCATTTTATCAGATCACTTACGCAACATAGAAACCCTAGCTGCTATATTTTTACTTTTTTTTTTGGGTATTTGTTAAATTATAGATATAATGGTGATAATAATGATAGTGTTTTTTTGCTATTTCATCAAATAAATGCATAAATAGTACAACCGAATTATTATAGTTGCGTTGGTTGTCGCCTCGTTGGTAGTAAGTTTGCTTTGTAGACTTGTAGGTCACTTCAGTATCCACTAGGATGGCTAATTAAACATGATTTATGTTAATACTGTTCCCATGTTTGGCATTGGCGGTACGGAGTTAGTTCTTGGAATCTATTATGTGTTATAATTATTTAGTTGTATTGATCGTCGCATTACTAGTTTGATTATTCACAATATGTTGGAAACTATCTTGTTGTAACTTATCAGGCATATGCTTTATGCTCGTCTTATACTAGCAGGTTACTTACTAAGTTACTAAGCGGTTGATATATAATTCTCTTCGCAGTTTACATTTTCTTATTACGAGTAATAAGATGGAACATCCTGATGATGATTCGCATGGTGCTGGTGAAGACCAGAACAAGCAAGATGATGAGGTACACAGTTTCTTGTCTGTTTTATTGATCTGGAAACCAGAGAGTAGTTGAGTGTGATATGTTTGTCATGTACTTGGTTGTATACCTCTTAGATAAGATTCGACTAATTGGATCATGTTGTTTTATATTTATTTGAGCATACATGAACTCCACCTATATCATCTGCAGGTATCTCGTCGTGAAGAGTTAAAGAAGTCCTTAGAGTCAAAATTGGCTATTCGTCAGGCTAATTTGAATCCTGAAAGGCCTGGTTAGTAGTCATCTAATAGAAGATGATTTGTAAACTTTTCTTGATTTTGGTTGTTAGATGATTTATCTTGTAATGAATGACCCAATTCATGTAGTGTCCTTATTTGATCAATTATACTCTTGTTTTTGCACCAGACTCGAGTGCTCTGCGAACGTTGGACTCCAGCATTAAGCGTAATACAGCAGTCATCAAAAAACTCAAGCAAATCAATGAAGAACAGCGCGAAAGTTTGATGGATGAATTAAAAGGCGTCAACTTAAGTAAGTTTGTTAGTGAAGCAGTGGCTGCAATCTGCGATGCCAAGTTAAAAAGTTCAGATATACAGGCTGCAGTTCAGGTAATCAGGAAACTTGTCTTTATCTATATATTTAAGAACCGTCACTTCTAAGTTGCTTGCTTTATTTTTTCTATTATTATATACTTTCCTGTAAATCAGGTGTGTTCTCTGCTTCATCAAAGATACAAAGACTTTTCTCAAACGTTGGTTCAAGGCCTCATGAAAACCTTCTTTCCTGGGAAATCCCCAGAGGATGTAGATGCCGACAAGAATTTAAAGGCCTTGAAGAAACGTAGTGCTTTAAAACTTCTGCTGGAGCTGTTTTTTGATGGAGTTATTGAAGAGGCTGGCATTTTTGTGACCATAATTAAGGATCTTGCCAGCTTAGAGCACCTTAAAGATAGAGATGCAGCACATACAAATTTGTCTCTTCTTGCTAGTTTTGCTCGACAGGCAAGGTACTTCATAGGACTTCCACATCCTGGAGAAGAACTTGTTGAAGAGGTGCACTCTCTACTGTTGGGCAGTTTACTCTCTTGACGGCAGTTATAAGCCTGAAAAAAAGAAGATTATCTATCTGAAATTCTAAAATTCATTATCTTGCTTGTGTCTGCTGTTTTCTTTTGTTGCAGTTTTTTAAGGGACTTAGCATCACTGCAGACCATAAGAGGGTGTTCAAAAAGGCATTATATACATATCATGATGCTGCTGTCGAACTACTTCGATCTGAACATACAGTAAGTTTCTTTGAGGTCAGCTGACAAGGTTGACAATTGACGGATCATCTTTTTTTGTTTCACCTGTTTAATGTTAACAATACACCATGTTGCCTTCAAAGAAGGTATTTAGATACTCTGAAACAATGGGGGATCATCTAATTTATAGTTGTGTTTTAAGACTGTAGTTCTGGTTTTTTTTTGTTGTTTAATTAATTTATTGCTATTTTGTCCAATTGTGCTTGCCTCAACTTTCCAAACTGAAGTCACTCCGTCAATTGGAGCATGAGAATGCAAAGATTTTAAATGCCAAAGGCGAGCTCAGTGAGGAAAATGCTTCTTCATATGAAAAACTACGGAAGTCTTATGACCAGCTGTATCGAGGCATATCCGCGTAAGCTCCCGCTGATTTGCCTTTTTTAATCTTTTTTTTTTTTATTATGGTAGCTTGAATAAACACAACACAATACCCAATTCCACAGTTATGCTGGGTATGGAAGAGGTAAGATGTAGACAGTCGTACCCCTACCCAAAGGTAGAGAGTAGAGACTGCTTAAATAGTTAAAAGGGGAAATATTCGGATCCTGTTGTTTATCTATCTTTGACTTTTAAATCTCTGGTTTGAGAATACATCTTTATTTCAAAAAAATTTGGTGCGATAGTTTGGCAGAAGCCCTTGATATGCAAGCACCTGAGATGCCAGAGGATGGTCACACAAGGCTCACTACAGGAGATGATATATCATCTCCTGGTATGGGAAAAGAGTCTCCTGTTGTTGAAGCATTGTGGGATGATGAAGATACCAAAAGCTTTTATGAAAACCTACCCGATCTTAGGTTTGTTTTTACTAGAACAGAAATGCATGTTGTTATTCATGTCAAACTGCAAGGTATTGATACATTATTATTTTTTTAGGGCATTTGTTCCTGCTGTGTTATTGGGAGAAGCAGAGCAGAAAGTGAACGAACAATCATTAAAAATACAAGATCAACCAAATGTAAGTACTACAACAGTTTTGATACTTTAGTTGTCATTTCTTGCTAACTAAGTTTTTAATAATGCAGGATTCAGCACCTGAGCCCAACCAAGCAATTGCTTCTCATGAAACTGGGGAGACTTCTGTTGAAGCTGCAGTTTCGGCGGATCATAAAATTGAAAAAAAGAAAGATGTAGACGAAAAAGATAAAGGCGCCACGAAGGAATTAGACAAAGATAAAGGGAAAGAGAAAGAGAAAGAGGTTGAAGCAAAAGGTGAAATTGAAAAGGAGAAGCTTCGAGGTCCTGAAGGAACCAACTTGGATGGTTTATTGCAGAGGCTTCCTGGCTGTGTGAGCCGCGACCTGATTGATCAGCTGACTGTAATATTCTCTCACAATATATATATATTTTTTTTCCATTTCTCATCTTGCATGCTTCAACTTTCTTTTTTCATTTGTTTGGAATATAATTTCAGGTGGAGTTCTGTTATCTAAATTCAAAATCTTCCCGCAAAAAGCTTGTACGCGCTTTATTTAATGTGCCCAGGACATCTCTGGAACTGTTACCTTACTATTCACGCATGGTTGCCACACTGTCAACTTGTATGAAAGATGTGCCTTCTATGCTTTTGCAATTGTTAGATGAAGAGTTCAACTTTTTGATCAATAAAAAGGTTTTAACTTTTTGCTCAAAGTTCATACCTCCAACATAGGTTCAGGTTCATATCAATTACTCCGGTACTTATCAGTTATCATCATTAATACATTCAGGATCAGATAAACATCGAGTCGAAGATCAGAAATATTCGATTTATTGGAGAGCTTTGCAAATTTAAGATTGCCCCGTCTGCGCTCATTTTCAGTTGTCTAAAGGTAAAAGTATCTTTCATGCATCACATTAAGAAAGTTTGTCAAATATCTTTATCGTATCTTGAAGAGTCAATGCTGTTAATACTTTTCTACCGGTTTAAACTTTTTTATATTTTTTGACAGGCATGTTTGGATGACTTTAGCCATCATAACATAGATGTAGCCTGCAATCTTCTTGAGACATGTGGCCGATATCTTTACCGTTGCCCTGATACTAATGTACGCATGACAAACATGCTAGATATTCTGATGCGCCTGAAAAATGTTAAAAATTTGGATCCTCGGCATAGTACTCTTGTTGAGAATGCTTATTACTTGTGCAAACCACCTGAACGATCTGCACGGGTTTCCAAAGTTCGCCCTCCTTTGTATCAGGTATTATTTATTGTACAAAGATGTACGACTTTGTAAGTTCATTTTATGTATGAGCCCCGCGTTCGATTCACTCCGCATGCGATAACCTGTGCAGTATATCAGAAAGCTACTTTTCTCAGACCTTGACAAGCTATCAATTGAGCATGTGCTGAGACAACTTCGTAAGCTACCATGGAGTGAATGTGAATCATATCTATTAAAGTGCTTTCTGAAAGTTCACAAAGGGAAGTATGGTCAAATTCACTTGATTGCTTCTCTAACTGCGGGATTGAGCCGATACCATGAGGAGTTTGCAGTTGCCGTAGTTGATGAGGTTGGCTTTTTAAACTTTTGATTAGTGTTTACTTCCTGTAGTGATATATTATATGCTTATTTTGATGAAATGCATTCTTGTGCTCTAAGTGGACGGGATTATTCTTTATCAGGTTTTGGAAGAAATCCGGCTAGGATTGGAGATAAATGAATATGGGATGCAGCAACGCCGAATTGCGCATATGCGGTTTTTAGGCGAACTATATAATTATGAACATGTGGATTCTTCAGTCGTTTTCGATACATTATATCTGATTCTTGCTTTTGGTCATGGGACTGAAGAGGTGCAAATGAATCTTTTATCTGTGGTTTGATGCCTAAAAATTAAGCTGTTACTGATAGTTTTGTCATTTTCTGATTTCTTATGTTTTTTCCCTTTTAGCAAGATATGCTTGATCCACCTGAAGATTGCTTTCGAATCAGGTTGATTATCACACTTCTAGAGACCTGTGGGCACTACTTTGGCCGAGGGTCATCAAAAAGGAAATTGGATCGATTTTTGATTCATTTCCAACGATATATACTCAGTAAAGACCCCCTGCCTCTTGATATAGAATTTGACTTGCAGGTTAGCATTCAACTATTCACCTGTCATTACAGAATTCAATACACTCCTTAGATCATGGTACTTAGTAATTAAATCATTTACAGGACTTATTTGCTGATTTACGCCCCAACATGTCTCGTTATTCTACCATTGAAGAAGTCGATGCTGCTTTAGTTCAGCTCGAGGAGCACGAACGTACTGTTTCAACTGAAAAGGTCAGTGGCGAGAAACCGGAGAAACAAGCTAGCATGCTGGCATCTGGAGGCTCCTCTGTGAATGGTCAAGCTCTTGCAAATGGCATTGAAGAAAATGGGGGGATGCATGAAGGGGAGTCTGATAGTGCATCACAGGGTAGTACAATGGATCCAGATGGGAATGACGATGAGGAAGAGCTTGATGATGATGCATGTGACAGTGATGATGATTATGCTGAAAGGGATGGTCCAGGCTCTGATGAAGATAATGAAATCCATGTTAGGCAGAAAGTGATGCTAGTTGATCCCGAGGAAGAAGCCGATTTTGACCGAGAATTTAGGGCTCTGATGCAGGTATGCTTAAAGTTTCATTTTGTTGATAAATTTTAATTCATGAACAAAACATGTTACTCCGTAGCTTACATGATTTTTGCAGGAAAGCTTGGATTCGAGGAAGCTGGAGTTGCGGGCCCGCCCGACGCTAAACATGATGATACCAATGAATGTCTTTGAGGGATCTATAAAGGACAACCATGGAAGGGTGAGTGAGGGAGAAAGTGGTGATGAGGCAATAGACTATGAATCTGGGGGACGTAAGGAGGTGCAGGTCAAAGTTCTGGTCAAACGAGGGAGCAAACAACAAACGAAGCAGATGCTTATACCCAGTGACTGCTCACTTGTGCAGAGCACAAAACAGAAAGAAGCAGCAGAGTTGGAAGAGAAACAGGATATAAAGAGGCTGGTCTTGGAGTACAACGATAGAGAAGAGGAAGAACTCAATGCATTGGGAAATCTTCCTGTGGGCTGGAGTCAAACTGGTGGTGGCAGAGTAGTCTATAGAGGCCACTCGTGGGAAAGCCATGGTGGGAGGTCTGGATCCCGCCATAGGTACCCGCATCATACAGGTGGTGGATACTACTATAGCCGAAAAAAGTGAGTATTCAATGAAGTTCCATGCTTTGGATAATGTCAAGTTGTCAACAAGATCCCTAACCTACAAGATAGACCTAGAGTTGGGTTTGTAGACTCAAGTTGTGCTCTTGTGGGCTATATGGCCAAGTCTTGTGGGTGTATATTATGTCAATATACTACACCTGTATTTAGCTTATGAGCTAATGAAGAAAGCATTGGTGTCTTGGTTCGAAATGAGTTATATGTATTTTTATTCGACACCAAAAAACTTTGGTGCACACTTGTTCAACTTACGTTGCAACGTGGGTGGGTTGTATGAAGAGTCAAGCAAGTCATTCTAGTACGGCATAAGCTTGGCTATAAAGTTGTTTGCGGTTGTCCATAATGCATCAATTATGTGTACGGTACCAATAGTGTTACAATCAAAGTTTGAGTCTTTTGAGTAAAACCTTTTATCATGTCGGCCGGATTGTTGTTGCACCACGTTTTAACGAGGAGAGGTAGATTTTGCCCACGCCATGTGGCCGATGGGAAACAAATTTCATCTAGTATATGCTAAAACAAAAATGTTGTTCTTCGATGCTGCTAAGAATGGAAATATAATAAATATATGGTTAAAGCAAGTGACCGATGAAAATTAAAAAGCAAAGTCTAAAAACTACTTTAGGTTAGCATAGAGAAAGGAAAAACGAAGTTACAAATTTGTTTTTTTTTCCCGATCTTCATATGAAGTATTGTATCTGACGCAGTTAAAAGACGGATAAATTAACTTATTGGCTGTTATTTCAAAACACATTTTATTAAAATGAAAAACAAAACTATGATTTACTGCCAATGCGAGATCATTTCAATAAGTATTGTTTTTTTCTTTTAAAAACACATGGATCCTTATCTTATCAATTATAGTTTTGTTTGACTATAACTTTTAAGAGGATGAAAGATCAAGAGGTGACCACGTCAACAACATATTCCATCCATCAAATGCCCGTACCGTCCCACACCAACTTAAAAGTCTACTTTAATTACAAATTTCATAGTTTAAATAGTACTCGTATCTAAGTTTAAATATAGAACCTTTCATATTTGTAAAAGTGGTGATATTAGTACCACTAAAATTGATAAACTTATTAAAAGGTAGGGGTGAGCAAAAATCAAACCAAAAACCGAAAAAACCATAAAAACCAAAAAAATAAAAAACCAATGGTTTTGGTTTTCTAGAAACTGAAAGTTGTAGTTCGGTTTTGGTTTCTAATAAAAAACCGAACCGAACCAAAAATATATATTTTTATTTTATTTTATATTTATATTTATATCATTTTATTATTAATTTTTGATAGGTATGTTAATATATTTACATTTTTAGATGTATAATGTAATATCATTTATATGTTTTTAGTGAAAATACACAAAAAAATTAATTTGTGTTAGTAATTGTATAATTAAGCAACGCGAAAAAGATATAAATAGTTATATATAAAATTTGTTTCAAGTTTGTACAACTTACTTTTATGGATTTGTTGTTATTGTTGTAGTGTTATTGTTACTAATATTGTTTTGAAAACTTGTTGAAATTAATTAAGGTGTAATTATAGGGTATAAAACTTATAAACTTTTCAAGCTTAATTTGACTCAAACTATAAGTGGTTAAAAACCGACTAAAACCGAACCGAAATAGACCCAAACCGATAAAACCGAAACCGAAAAATCCGAAACCCAATGGTTTTAGTATTCAAAAACCAAATTATAACGGTTCGGTTTCGGTTTTAGTCCCAAACCGAACCGTACTCACCCCTACCACAAGGTATAAATTATATAGCATACTGTACAACTGTTTAATGCATTGTTATGATAAATTTATCAATTTATGTGGTACAAAAATCACATAAAATTTCCTTCTAGACTTAGTTGCTATTGAAGCTCCATCTACAAATAGATAAGACTTTAGTCTAATTGTATTGTATGGGAGTTTTTGAACTAAAAAAAGCAATAGCTCCCCTCTTATTTATATAAAGGGGGTGTTATTGCTCCTTCTTTTATGTTAATGGAAAAATTTTATATAGTAATATTATACTATTTATATATAGGAGAAGGAAATATGAAACTGTTAGATATTTAAGTTGGGTGAAAAACCCCTCACATACCTTTTTTTAAATCATAAAGTCATGGGTGCCCAAATATTTATTCAAAATATTACAAAAATAGTATGTGAGGGGTTTTTCACCCAAAATATTACAAAAATAGTATGTGAGAGGTTTTTCACCAAAATTAGATGCATAACAGCCTCATACTTACTTTTTCCTTATATATATTACTTACAGATTACAAAAATATACTTATTATATGATATAACTACACTTGACTAGATAATAGTACATGGACGGGTGTATAAAAATGATTATACAAACTGTGTTATAAGAACAAAACGTTTATTGTTGGAGTAAGATGGTAACAAGGGCAAGGCTATCATTCTTTCTGTCATTTCTATTTCCAATTTATGGTTTTCTACCGTTATCTTATTTGATGTAGACCTTTTTTGCCTTATACGTATTGTCGAATGTCGTTATTAATACATTTTTCTTTGTTGTTAAAAAAAATACTGTGATTTAATATTATAAAAATGATTTACATGTTTGTAAACTTCATCCTTGGATACAAAATCAGAATATTTAATGAAACCTAGATTTTTTTTTGATACTAACAACGTAGGAAATGAGGTATATAGACTTGTCCTAGTATCAACTTTATATATGACTACTTTTAGCCTCGTCGCCCACGTAAAACTCAAAGCCAGCACTTTGATTTTCCCGAATTGGCCAAATCTTTATATTAAATAAAACAAAATTTTCATGACATCACATTTTATAAAAAATAATTTATTTGTCACTTCCAAATTTTTTCATAAAATTAATTCTTTTTTATTTAATTTATTTATGATGTTAAAAATACCTTCCTAATTAAAGTTTATTTCATTTTTATTTTTGTTATTTATGATTTTTTTTTGAATTTCGTTTTTTATTTTCTTTTGAAAACTCTAATATTTTATACATAGATTTTTATATTTTCATCATCTAAGTAATTTTTTCATAACAAAATTTTAAACTTTTGGCATAGCATACAGGTTAATAAGCTAATCAAATTTATTTGAAACATAAGGTATACTATTATGAGGTTATGAGTACCGCTGGACTGTCACAACTTCAGTATCGAAGATACGTTTTTACAAAACGTTTATTACTATTCCTGGGTTGAAACCCGGGATAATTAGCTAGTGATATTCTATAGCTGATATTGTTTGTCGCTTGCATCGTTTGTTAGTGTTATTTTAGTTTATTCTATGTATTTTCGAATATTATATAATATGTGCAAAAGCTGTCGATAGTTGATTTATAGAGCTGTTTATGTAATATAAAATAATAATTCAATTTAGTGTCGCATAATTCCAAATGTACACTTCTATATTTTAATTCCCATCGTCATTCATAAGAATTTGATGCCCGATCCTTCCTTAAAATAATAGTATAACTAGTTTTTTAACCCGCACGTTGCTGCGGAATACGCTTTTACACGACAATATTTTAGACCCGGATTTATGTCAAATATTTAAACCGAAATTTAAAAAAACAACTAAACATATAACAATAACAATAAAAAAATGTAAAAAATTAATAATAAGATATAAAAAAATATAAAAATAACTATATTAATGTTTTAAATGCTACATGAATGTATTATATATAAAAAGACGGATGGAAATATAAAAAATCAAATGTTTAAAGGTAGAACCGTAACTGTGTAAAAGTTGTTTGATAAAAACATGAGAACCCAAAGTTAAGTGTCAAGAAAATGAAACGAAAACTTTGATGTGAGACAAAAGTGAAAAGATAGAAACCTTAGGGAGAAATGAAAATTGGTAAATATTATTATGCGTTATATGAACGTTTTAAATATTACATGAACGTAAGACGTAAAGATGATAAAACTTATTATATATTAAAAACGTTAGATATATAAAAAACGGATAAAAGTTAAAAGTAAAACCATAATTGTGTGAAAGTTTTCTTGGTAAAAACATAAGAACCAAAAAGTTAAGTGTCAATAAAATAAAAATGAAATTTTGATTTGGGACAAAGTGAAAATATAGAAACTTTAGGGGGTTAATTTGAAAATTGGTAAAAATTATTATGTACTATAGAAACATGTATATTTCATGCATAAAGAACTTATACATTTACATAGGTTTTTAAGAATATATTAAAAACATTAGATATATAAAAAGGCGGATGAAAATTAAAGTAAAACCGTACTATGTGAAAGTTGTTTGATAAAAATATGAGAATCCAAAATTTAGTATCAAGAAAATACAAACGAAAACTTTATTGTGAGACAAAAGTTAAAAGATAGAAAGTTGAAGGAGTTAAAATGAAAGAATGGTAAAAAATATTATGTGTTATAAGAACTTATACATTCTATGCATAAAACACTTGTACATTCACATAAGTTTTTAGTATATTATAAATATAGTATAATAACAATATAGAACTAATAATGATATAGAACATATAATTCCAAAATTCCATTATATACATAAACAAATTTGAAGTTGTTTAGCAACTATATATGTTGAAATGTTCAAATAAAGACTACCAAAATGTCAAAATTTACTCATTTATATTCTTCATCTATCTCATTTAAACTTTTTTAACTTGTATTTCAAATTTTTTATTTTTATTTTAATTTTGAATGTATATATTTTTTTTGTACTTTATAGTAATTAATAAAAATTATATCAATAAAAATATTAAAATTTAATCATTAATATATTTTATATCAAGTGTTAAATAACAAGATTAAAATATTAACGATAGAAAGAAAAAAAACTTAAAAAGTTAACATATGACTCTTAAATAAGATGAAAAAGTAATTAGTTTACATTATTTGATACACATGAGGGGCTTCATAATTTACCCACTAATTTAAACTTTTTGAGGGATTCATGTTGGTGAATAAATGTTTTACTATAATTGTCAATCTCGTACGAGTCAAGTCAAAATCAAGTGAAAACGAGGCGATTCGGTAGATGACTCGGCTTTGCTCTAGACTTGTAGCATGACTCGTTTTTTGTTGTACGAGTCGGTACGAGTCATGATCCGAGTCACGATTCGAGTCGCGAGTCACAAAATAATTTTTTTATTTATATTTTTTTAAAACATAAAGATTCTATATGCTTTTAAATTTGATTTGATTTTAAGAATGTTTACTACTTTTAGCTTAATGTATCAATACAATATTATATTTATACAATAGAAACTTATATATAATTATAAAATTATACATTATCAAATATCATGACTCTCACGATTCGAGTTACGTTTCGAGTCACGAGTCAAAAAATCACATTTCGAGTCGAGTCAAAAATACCGAGTCGATAACTATAATATTACAAATCTATAGAGTATAAACCAGACAAACGCAAGCTTGTTGTGCCCGTGTTCAAGTAGACCTTTTAACAAGTTGATAGCACAACAAATTGTCTTTTTCCTTTTACGTATGTGATTCGAATCAAGCAGGACGGCTCCACAATGGGGCAGTGTGGGTAACTGTCCCCATTCCAATTTTGGTATAATGTAATTTTTTAGAGGTATATTTATAGTTTTATTCCTAAATAATACTCGTAACAATAAACAGAAAATACATTATACATACAAATGTCACCATCATTATCATAAGCCGCTTCTTTGGAAGTATGTTACTTATGTTGGGAGCATTAGTTTTTAGATAAAATCTTCTATTGGTAAAGTAAAAATCTTCAGTTATTTTGATTTTTAACGAAGTTGAAAAATAGAAGTTGAAGAAAGTGTTTTATTTGTTTGGGTAATTGTATCAAAATTTATCACATGCTCTAAAATTGCAAAGAACAATGTTCAAGTTAAAGATAGATGTTCTCATAACTGGCACCCAGACGAAATTATTTTAAGGGTCCATTTTTTCTAAATTCTCTGTTGAGAGTTAATTTTTGTTTAAAATTTTTTTTCCCCTCAAAGATGACTCTAATAAACATAATAAGAGACTTTTAAATTTGCCCCCTCACAAAAAAAAATTCTGGTTCCGTCCCTAGAATCAAGATCTTCTCAGCTAACTTGACTTATTTTCTACTTGTATAACGATTCATTTGATGATTGATACTTGGTCACTGTTGCTGCTATTGGAGAGTATATTTCACCTTAATCCCTCTTAATGTATCTATTGTTTTGATTTGATTTGATTGATAGATTTATCAGAAAGAACTATCAACCTTTTAAAAAATTCCTTAAAAGTTTGTAATATCAAAACGGATTGGAAAAACATGTAATTACCATTGAGGAGAAAAACAACAAAACTTTATAAAATCTTGCTATCCTATGACATCTATCTTAATTGCTACTGGAAATCATTGAGGTAGGCTTATTTTCCCCCACTTATTTGCGGGGCCCGTGAATCACAAACCTTGATCCGTTCCATTTATGGTAAGACGCACATCCCACCTATCCCCCTTTTTTTTCTTGAAATGTTTTCATCAATAATTTTATTTTCTTCTATAGAAACTCACACAGTATGTACTATGCTCATTGTCTTGACTTTTATTTAATTGTTTATTTAAGTAAACGATCAAAGAATTTTTCTTAAAAAAAAAGGTAGCGTGAATTAAGTTCGCCCATGATCGATGAGAATGAGTTTCAGTAAATTAACGGGTTTCTAATCACAAATTTTAAATACATCAAACAGTTATATTATGTTTACCTTGTGGATTATTATAACAACATTGACTGTGACTTTTCTTTTTTGTTGGTAAAGGGTTATACATCAACCAACTATGATTTCAAGCTAACATTTTCAAGTTAATCAATTATTTGGGTTTAATTTTTCCTAAAGGTTTATTCAATTTGTGGAACATCTCGGATATTTAATTATTTCACTTGAACAATGATATCTATATACTTGTAACACGTACAACTGACCCCCTCAAGGATGGTCTTAGGCCTTGTCGAGTCCATTGGATTGTAGCAAATTATAGCAATTCAAGTTGTCTAATTAGAATAAATTTCTAAGAAATGAGTTTGTTATCAAACCATTTACCAATTCTACATTAACTAATTAATTCCATTCTATTTTGTTAAAAAAAAAATTCTACATTAATTAACTACTAAACATCATTATTATTTCTTTTATTAATTTTGTATTAAATGCAGAAATAAACTTACAACTTTAATTATTAATTACACTTATAGGTAAATATCATTACTCAAGCTAATTAAAGTTTTACACTCATAGCTTATTTATTTTATATTATTATATAAACACACAAATATTGACAAGTCATACATGTAATGGTTCCGGTTCTCGATAGTATTATACGGAGTACCTAATATCACATACAGTAATTATAAAATAAAGTACGTATATATAAAATCTAAATATAATACTTTTGAAATGGCTAAAGTAGACGATATATATAAATGAAAAGTGAGAAATGAAAAAAGATTCAACGACGTTGAGATTAATAAGAACACAATTGTTCAAGGGATTAGTCTATGGGTTTTCTTTGTTCACGAATAGAGCTAACAAGATGTCGATCTCTCAGGATAATTGGTATAACTTTATATTGTTGTAATACTTATTTATAAGTGTTGTAATTTCACCCGTCATTTTGGGCGTTGCATGAATAAAAAGTTAACTTTCAAAAGAAATATATATATATATATATATATGTCTCGTCAAAATATGATAACCTTATTTTTCTTATATTATCCTCGTTTCATATTTATACTACTTTAAAACGGGAGACATGAAAAGCATATTATAATTGTCTACAAAAGGGATACAATAATTATAAAAACGATAAACTTTAAAATTCAAGATTTTTCGTTGGCATAATTTGAAACACAATGCCATCATGGCATCATTCGATTCGAGTGGTTCACAAAAAATCTAGGAATTATGTATAATTGTGGTATCTATACACACAACATTAATACTTATTCCTCTTGTTAATGTATTTCAAAATTTTCACATATTTAATTATTAGTTAAGAGAAATGTATAATTACAAGAAACACGCCTACAAACCAAATCGAAAACCATAGTTGAGGTCTTGAGCCAAATCACCATAACCAGATATGTAGACGTGTTAATTAAAGTATTTGTTCCATCGCCAAATAACAACAAACCTTTTGATTTACATAATTGTGGTGTGTATTATTTTTAATTTATATACCCACGAACTTTCAAAAAGTATACAAATATTTATATTCTTGATCAGATCGATTCCGATCGATAAATATCAGGCTACAATTTGTTATTCGGCGGCGATTCTCTATTTTTTTCCCGGCGGAAGCTCTATTCAAAGATTTTCCATCTTTTTACAAACCAATGTCACAAGTATTCTCATCAATATTTTATTTTATTTTTTTTGTGTTTTTACCATTTATAAACTTTCAAAATTTTAATCTAGTTGGAAAAAATTAAAGGTGATGATTGATGAAGTGATATATTGATGGAAAAAAAATGTAAAAGTGTTTGTTACATAAGTTTGTACTAAAAAGTGAGAAAAGTGTGAAAATTGTGAAAAAAAAATGCTTTCGCGGGCAAAAAATAAATAAAGCATTGTTGCCGGAAATCAAAATGTAACCATTGCCAAAATCGGATCACAAGTGACAGTCTTGTACAAATTTTTAAATATAAGTTTATACGTCGTAACCGTATAGAAAACAAAAAAATGTTTGGCGGGCAATTAATGCTTAAAGCCTTAAACTCTAATATTTTATTGACAACTTGATAGCAAAAACAAATGAGGCCATATGTAGTCATAATCTGTCAATAGAACACGTGAAAACGATTAGAACCAAAAGTTTTTTAGTAGCTAAAGTTGACATCTCGCACGAATCACAACACATGTGTATATTTTAGAAGCTAAAGTTGATATCTCGCACGAATCACAAGTTCACAGCAAATGTATATGCTTAGCAAGTGGACGATACCAGTTTATCATTTTTCAGACACAACGGTACGTGCATAAGCAATTATATTATATAGTTGTTTAATTCATACTCCGTATATTGTTATGTATAATAAAAATGTATATGGTGTAAAAATCGTTTATTTTGTTTAAAGTAGCATTTCATTTTTCAATGAAAATTGATTATAATTTATAATGTTCTTTTTGTCAAGCAACGTTGCAACGACGTTTACTTCTCACATCCATCGATCAATTCAACTCTTTCTAAGAGGCAAATTTTTGTATCATTATAAATAACTTAATTTTGTTCTTACAAAATAAAAAAGGTATTAATATATTTTTGTAAAGTATATATTTAAGTTTTTGTGAAGAATATATTTGAATGCATTGGTTACATGTCTTTATTGTCCATTTTAGATTTAAAAAAAAAAAGAATTTCACGAGATTGAAATCAATGACTATGCAATACCTCATTAGATTATTTCCCCTCCTTATATGTGAAAACACATTATATGTGTTAAAGAAAACTCTTTAAGAAACTTTTAATTTTATGGGGGTTTTTAAGTTGAGCTTCGCACTGTTAAATTAGATGTTACCGTATCGTCTCAACTACTAACTACACTAATAACTTAGTGTTAAAAAAAAAAATTTTAAAGAGGGCATTATAGTTATTTTAAAGGATGAGAAATATATATTTTAAATAGTTTCATTAAAGATATTATAAGTATATTAGGTGAAGTTGTTCAAATTAGTACGAAAAAAAAGACATTTTAGGATTATCAACTACTTAGTTGATAGTTGAAAAAATTTAAAAGGAACAAATGTTTTATAGTGTAATAACTACTAAAAGCCTTCAGTTAACTTAAAAGAAGAAGAAAAGAGAAACATATAACCGTTTGTATGGTTTTACGATTCTTTAAAAAAAGTTAATTATCTTATATACTCCGTATTAGATTGTAAAAAAAAAATCAAATTGAACACGTTCCGTTACGTGTGTGTATATATATATATAGGCTTTCGTGCCGGCCTTTCTCGTGGAGCCTCCGACTCCAACCCGTTGGCGCCCAGGTTTCGGCACGAAAGGGCTCTCACCTCGGGTTCACATTGTGCGTTGGAGAGGAATAGAATACAAATCACGTGTTTCTTATTTCTCATAAAAAATTTAACCAGCTGTTCTCTTGTTCTTCGCCAAATTCCTTTACAACCTGACAACGGCGTCGTTTCTATAATCCTCACTGCAACATAAACTACCATACCCCCACCCCCACCCCTTCTCTCTCTTGTCTGCAGCTATTTGTACACACACATACACAAAACGTGAGTAGCAAATCAGTTAGTAGATTATTGTTTGTTACATATCATCCGAAATATTCGGTGCTTCTATATATGTACTTCATTACATTTCCCCTCCATTTTCTCTCTCTATATATATCTCTATCTCCATCTCACACAGTTTCACCTTTAACTGTGTGTAGCTTCATTCAATCAGAAACTAACTGAAATGATATAACTGGCTATATAATCTATAATACAAATAGATATAGTGTGTGTATATATACATATATATGAATCAAGGATTGAAGATGTTAGATCTTAACGTTCATTTAACGGTTACTAATACTAATTTCGAGACTAATGATCGTCAATCGGAGATTCATTCCGCTACTTCTTTTTCCTCCGACGTACTCAACGCCGATGATGTGGAGCTCGAAACGCGGTCGTTTTGTATTGATATCATAAATGAAGCAGGTGAGTCCAAGCAGAATTCGCAACTATCGCCGGTAGGTTTGGTTACTAGGCAGTTTTTTCCGGTTGCCGGTTTTGTGGAGTTGGAGGATCGGTTGATAACATCGCCGCCGTTAGCGAAATCATTCATTGGAACGGATTGGCTGAATCTCAAGGTTCCGGAATTTGCGTCAGTGCCTGTTCAAAACACGCAAGTGGTGCCGCAGAAGGCAAAGAGGAACCGCCGTGGACCGCCGTCTAGAAGCTCACAGTACCGTGGAGTGACGTTTTATCGTCGGACTGGCCGCTGGGAATCACATATCTGGTGTGTGTCCTCTGTTTGAAATTGAGATTGATATTTATTGATTTTAATTTGCCTATATAATTGCTCACATGTTTTATTTCTAATTTCGAAAATTCATAGTAGCTAAAATATCTTATCTGTTAATGTTATAGATTAATAGATCTTCTAATTGATAATTACTAACTTCATGTGCATTACTAGTTGTGCAGTACAATATTTCAATGCACATTGAGGAACTGTTTAATGATAAATTTTGATATCATTTGTAGATTGGGAATGAGCAGGATGCTTATTACTGTCCTGTTTGATGATATTAGAATCTAATATAATTATTTGTATTTTATCTATACAGGGATTGCGGTAAACAACTATATCTAGGTAAGAATAATGATAGATATTCAAATATATATTTTAAATACACCAAGCAACATAGTAGTTTCGATTTTATGTGTTAATTTAGGGTTCACTGATTACAGGTGGATTTGACACAGCTCATACTGCAGCTAGGTGAGCATTTATAGTTGATAAAGCTGGTTTGGATTGTTTTGGTGGTTTTTCTAGTCTCGTGGTTTTGACTTCAATTGGTGGAATTTTATATTCAGAGCCTATGATCGGGCTGCAATCAAGTTTCGAGGACCTGATGCTGATATCAATTTCAATGTAAGCGACTATGAGGAAGACATGATCCAGGTAGAGACAGTTTCCGTGTTTATGGTTTCTGATGGATAGTACGTGTGATTTCTATGATCATTATAAGATGTAACTTTTTGAAACTGATGTAACAGATGAAGAACTTGTCAAAAGAAGAATTCATTCATATACTGCGTCGACAGAGTAATGGATTCTCACGTGGCAGTTCAAAATACCAAAGAGTAACGCATCACAAATGTGGTAGATGGGAGACTCGCATGGGTCAGCTCCTTGGGAAAAAGTAAGGCACCGTTTCTGGGCTTTATTTTAGTTTGATCATTATTATTATTTTACTTTTCCAAACTGAGTGGATGAGATTGATGCAACTTTCTGCTGCAAATTAGTTGCTGTATAGTTCTAGTAGTAATGCATTCTTGCAGTTAATATTCGCCAGATCAGATATTATTATAAGAATCTCATGGTAATTACATTTAGGGAGCTGGTTTTATCAATAAGACAAAAATGCTTGGTTGCAAGTAGAAGCAGCAAGGTTTCTTAGAAGTTTGTGATTAAACAAGTCCTTGATACGGAATGCATTTGGCCTCTCAAGTTTCTAGTGTATATCCACTAGCATAATCTGCAATTTCTTTTCTGATAACAGGGCTTATGATAAAGCTGCCATTATATGTAATGGAAGGGAAGTTGTCACCAACTTTGAGCCAAGCACTTATGGATTGGATATGAGTTTCGAAGGAAGGAGTGAAGGTACTATTGATTGCTCACAAGTTTTGTGGTTTCCTTTCCCATGTAATTTCTTTTATCAACATGATGCAAATTTATATATAATTTGTTGATCTGTTAATGTCATTATGTTTTGTTGGTGCAGAAAGTGGTCACAATCTTGATCTCAACCTATGGGTTTCTTCCATTATAGATGGCCCAAAGAGAAATCATGTCAACTTTGACATGGGTTTTACCACTCATAAATTGCCATCTGGGAAAAGACCAAAGGTGCACACAATGTTACTTCTGCTTATTGCTTTATAGGCCCCAGTCTTAATCATTAACTCCCTTGTGAGACAGAAATAGACATGTTCTCAAAAATAGTTGTATCCTTCTGGAGTTTCAGGTTGGAGGCTTTGCTCATGGTTCAGTGGGTGCAGAATCTTACCATGACCCAACAGTCGTACCCCAGCACTTTCCATCCCGGCCTATTATGTATTCCAGTCATACCACAAATTATGAGGTAACTATCAACAACTTTTACATGAATTGCTCTGATTAACAGTAATGACCCTGTACTAATGAACTGTCAAAACATACATGTCGGGATATTGTGTAACGTTCCAGAACAGAGTAGTTTATGGAAATCCCAGTTTCTGTCACAAAAAAAAATTCTCTGTAAATTCCTTTGTTACTATCTAATTCCTTTGTCATAATGTCATTGACCCACCCAGGGAACTACTGCATGCATATACTCAATTTGAGATAATATTTTGACAGGAAACGATGACAGGAATGGGATCTTCAATGGCTGTTCCTTCAGCAGGAGTCTCAAACACAGCATGGCAAATGCAGGTGGCTACTGCTGATCATGTGGGTGTGTCCATTCCCATTGCCTCTACTGCAGCATCATCAGGATTCTCTTCTGTTACCAAGTTTACAGACCACCTTTTTTAGAACACAAACACAGACAATGACTTCTTTCCGCGATCCCTTCAATCCAATGCCGAGTGGTACTTATTCCCAATACCAAACCTACCAATCTGTCTAAAGTTTGTTCTATATACAAGTAGAAGTGTAGATCTTTATTTTTCTTTGATGGTAGCTTGCATAAACTCTAATAGTCTAGTATTCATTTTATGCTTCCGTATACATCACATAAAAGTTCCTGGTTCCACTATAATACAATGCAACATGAGGTCTCAGGTATTATTTCCATCGAATGCTATATGTTTCTTCCTGTATGTAAACAAATATGCATATGCTGCATTTTTTTTTTAGTTCAGTCCAACTTCAGAATATAAGTTGATGTTACGTTATTCTCTATATCTACTATGCCAAGCATTTCAATCATGCTGGAGGCTCTATGACCATAAGTTACCCAAACTGAAGGAGGCTTTATGACCATAACATAGGTTACCCAAAATAAAGATGATTCAAGAAGAGGAGCAACATCTTTGGGTACCTAAATGAAAGATAGAATTTGGGGCTCCAAAATTGAAACAATAAAGAACTTGAAAGAGAAAACTAACCACAACCACAACAAACAAATAATATGACAAAAAACCTAGAAGTTCTTTCCATTTCATATCACCAAACCAGATAACTTAAGAAGGTGAGTAATTTACATTCCAAGTACCCGAGTGTATACATCACCAGAACTTGGCATCTGGAACAAATAGTCACCATACAACCCTAATCTCTCATTCTTCTGAATTTGTTCTGGCAAGCCCACATCACTTCTACTGTATTGTTGAGCCCCATCCGGATGCAGCTGCTGATACCCATTTGAGATATGACCATTTGCAAACTTAGGTTGTGAGTATTGTTGTTGGGTGTAGCTCTGTTGGTGTTGATCCACAAGCCTGGAAGTGAATTCGCCATAATAACCATTCCGTGAATAAGGAGACTGGGGTGTGTGGTGTTGTTGCATAAAGGAGGTTTGGGAAAATTTAGGCTCATTATGATGATGCTGTGTGGCAGATGCAGATTGTTGTTGCATCAAGAGCCAGAGTTTTGTCTCATCTTTGAATGTGCTCGACTGCATGTCAAAAGACAATGATTTGCCTCTTCCAACAACCATTATAGCAGGATCGATAAGATCATTGCTATTGTTGTGATGATTCCCTATTGATGGCATACCATACTGATTGTTTGACAAAGAATTCATCATATAACTTCCTGAAAGAATTTTAGCAAAGAAAGTACAATTAATCCAGTATAGCGTCATGACCAAATTAACATTTAATAGACTGAAATAGAAATGATAACAACCCCCCTTTTCCTTTTAGAATTGCCCATCTTAGTACAAAAACTTGAGTATACTGATTATTACTATATGTCCTGTTTTCTCTCTCTATTGAGAAGCATAATAGAATTTTAGCAAAAACATTTCCCCAACAAATAAGTACATAACATCGTATAAAGACATATATAAAAAGAATGGGAAAAGGGATCACATACCAGAACTCGCAGAAACAACTTGCTCAGTTTTCATGCTTGAGGAAAACCCGGGAGGAGGGTTAGTGAATCCTGGAGGTGTCACGTTCTGAGCTTTGGATGCTTTCATGCATGAAGAAAAAAAAAATTTAGAAATGACTATCTTAATAAACAACATCGATATATAAACCACCTAAAATTGCAATAAAGAACATAAAACATAATGCTCATGAAAGCAGTTGTGTTTTTCCAAACAAAAAAAGAATATCTAAATTTTAAACAGATGCAACTAAATGATTCTTGACTTTATTAATAAATATGTGCAAGTATGTGCATGTGCATCTATCTATGTAAATATGAATGTAGGGGCAGGTTATTTTGAGTCCATATAACTTACACATGTGTAAGTCGTGGTGGAGGTGGTCGCCGTCGCCGGAAAATCATGGTGGTGGTCGGAGATGATGGTGGTGGTGGTAGGAGGTGGTTGGGATTTGAGGAGATGGAAGAAGATCAATGGACTCAAATTGGACTCAAATTAAGCTGGACTCAAAATAACTTTCCTCTATGAATGTATGTATATATGTACATAGGTGTGACATACATACCCTGATACTGTGGCTTATATATACTGTCCCGGTTCTCCCTAGAATCTTGAAGAACAGAAAACCCCAACTCTTGATTAACATGACCCTGTTCATTTGCAAACAAAAATCTTGATTGATCACTATTTTGGAAGTTCCATGAAGAACCATGTTGCTCATCTTTCCCATCAAACAATCCAGCTACCGTTTGAGGCAAGACTGAATCATCACCCTCATCAAAATCCATGGACAATATATTTGATATTATACTGCTTTCCACAGCAGCAGAATTTTCGTCATCATTCACAGGACTGTCATTATCAAGCCGTCTCAAGTGCTCTACTATTTCTTCATTAGAAAACGATTTAGAGCCTCTATATACCCTATCTGACGTAGACAAATTTAGAAATCCTTTTTCATTGTATCCATCACTTAATACAGAATTTGTACATTTAGACTGATCAAAGCATTTATCTGAATCACTATTTACATTATTCCGAGTACAAGAATCCATCCGCCACCGGGCATGGTCATTATAATTCTTAACAACTTCAGCTGGATAAAACGGATTTATTGATGCTCGTGAATCTAATGCCAAATCAGATTCTGCTTCTGTTATGTTAGTGTCCTTAGGTGCTAGATCAGCTAGATTATTAGCTTCCCTAAAGGGCTCACTATATAGTTTGCTACTGAGCATTCCATTGACAGATTGTTCAGGACTTGATGGTTTCGACGACCCTAAATCTGAACCTTCAGCTTTATCATGATTATTCCTATCCATACATACAGAAGACATATCAGAACATAAGTTTAGTATCTGTCCTTCTACCGAGCTCACATCTTTATCTGAACCTGAATGACACGGCCTTCCAACAATATCTACAAAACTTGTCATATGTTTAGATGATCTAACTACCCCGTCTTTGTGATGACCAGAAACAGCTGCAGCATAGGCTGCATCCTAAAAATTGACAAAGTCAAAGAAGCAAAAAGTTATGATCCACTCCAATAATTAGGTTCTTGGCCTTTGTATATGGCAGGAGAGACTTAATAACAATACCAACAGAGACACCAGTCTGAACGAATTAGCAAAAATTAGCTTACTTTTAAACCATTGCTAATAACAGGTTCCTCAGCCAAAGCACTGCAGTTATTCACGCGTTCATCTACCGGTGGAGGCAACATACTTCCAGAGCGTTTATGCAGATACTGGGTGGAGCCAACAATTTCCTGAACTCTATTCCTGAAATAAGAATTGTGGCAAAATGCAAAATCAGCGAATCAAGTACCAAGGCTGATTATTTAAGCAAAAATTAGCACTGATGACAATCAACGAATAAGAGCCAAAGCAAAAATTGTTCCAAATCCACAATTTATTGTATAAAAAACTAATCAGTAAATCTTTCAGAGAGTCCCTTTGAGTATTGAACTATAAGCGAAAACCAAACGTTTGCATGTAATACCTAGTATGAACTGCAGCTATTTCATCTTTGCCAAAACTATCTTCTACGGCACCAATACTATGCAAATATAAACAACCAATATTGTTGCAGGGCTGCCCAACAAAAGAATTTATATAAGCTTCCAAAGATTTACATAAGGATAACTGATTTTTATTGCACCAATCATTGAGCATATCATGTATACCATATTCCGTAACCATGCATGGCAATATTTTGCTGTTCCAAATGATGCTCTGCAAAGTTCAATATCAATCAGTAATTAAATTATATACATACAACAACAAAGAAGAATGGCTCATAAATATAAGTGAGGGATAAGAGGTTATGTACTTGCCTTAAAAACCTACCATCCAGCACATAGCCATGCACAGATTGTATACACCTCACTGCTTCTTCCTCTTTAGAGTATGTAATATATCTGGTAATATAGGAGAGGGAAACTCAGAATTATACACTAAGCAGCAGATGAAAGAACATAAACATAATGCTTAGAACGTAGAAGCAATATATATTCGATCTATAAGATGCTAGTGAACATATAGAATGTACTACAGAAATCATTAGCAAAGGCAATGATGTCCTCAAACATAGTAAACTAGGGACTACATATAACTCATGGAATTGATAGATATATTGCAAAGAATATTAAAAAAAAAAAAAAACTAAAAATAGAAAACTGTAATAGCTCTGATTTAAATTTAAGAGACTGTGAAACATACACACTACAAGTATCATTGACAAACTGTTGAACAGTCCCACCAGCGGTTCGAGAGAGAGCAACCTTGGTAACTTTTCCATATTGGCCAAAATAATCTTTTTTCCGCAATAACTGCATAATAAAAAAGAACCCAAAAACAATATTGTAAAGAATTAGGCACGGTGACTCTTGTAGAGCTATAAAAACAAATGACCCGTAAACGGAATTGAAAGAAAAGTTGAACATTGGGGGGAAAATGAACAAAAAAAACTGGCAAGTGATTACATCTTCATCAGCTAGACTAAGAGGCAGCCCAATGATATAGGCCATTCTTCGCTGAATCACTCGAATATTGCTAAGGTCCCTCTTTCCTTCATTTGGTTTTTGCTTTGCCTTTGGCTGCTTTTGTTTTCGGCAAGAACTATTGGCAGCAATCCTACACAAACGATAGGCTTTGTGAATCTCAGGGTAAGATGTAGCAATATAAAATATGCAGTAGAGAAATTCAAACCTTTGAAAATTTGATTCCAACCCAACAATTCTATCCTTATCATAAGGTGTGCGACAGGCAGGACACCGCCCCTCTGTAGCCTCCTTCTCTGCCATGTCCATTATGTGATGCCAACACCAAACACACACCTGAATTCTTAAGTAGTTCAGAATGATTGCATACAATACGTTTAATGTAAAGTGAAAATTTTTTTGTCCGTATACCATTGCTATCTTCTATTCTCAAAGTAGAATACAGAACGTTGTATTGCATAAACTCATTATAAGATAAAACTTAGAAAATAAAAGATGCTGCTGTAGAGTTACCCCTAACCATGTGGTTGATTTTGTATCAAGTGATGGATTACGACACCAAACATAGGACACCAAAAGAAAGGTCAGGGTGTGGGCATGCGACAACTTCAGTAAAATGCTACTTTTGCATTGCAACAAAATAAAAATACGGAGCGGATCCATGTTCTGGCTAAGGGGGGAAATCGAGCCTTTGGCTATGATGTACATCGCCTAACGGTATTCCCGTGGCCGTTTCACAGACTTTTTCCCTGGCCATCCCAAGCTGCCTATGCCAGCTTGGAACAGGTTTTGGCATTGCAATATATCTCTTTATTAAATGGGCAAAAAAATCAATCCCTCAAAGACTCAAACGGTGATGCTTACACTTCTCGGTAACGTATGCCACCCTAACCTTCTATCGTATATGCATATATCTAGAAATCTCAGTGTGTCAATCTCAGCTTTGCTGTATCACACACTTGTGGGCACATTTTCCCGTGTCAAACATTCTATAAAACTTAGTCAACTTACCTTTCAGTACCACTTGTTAATATCATTACAAAAAGTGTATTCTTGGTATTGCTTGGCATGACAACCTCAAGGAAAGTCAGTGTCTCAAAAGCCATAAAGACTTCAACTTGGACATAACATTACATTTGTAACCGAAATACCACACTTTTCTGATATCATTATAAGGGACAATGAATATTAAAACTTGACTTATCCGAACACAAAATTCAAGAAAGGACCAAACTTGAACTTTACTAAACATAAAACAAAAGCCATAATACAAAATCTTTCAAAAAGCCAAAAAGATACAAACTTTGGAAGAAAAAGAAAAAAGAAGCAAACCTCGTAACCACATTTGCAGGGCTTTAGCTGTAAATCAGTCCAATCCATCTCTTCGGCACACAAAGGACATCTCTTCTCTTCTTCATTACTCATATTTCCTCTAAATAAATAAAAACACATCAACTGCCACACTTTCTTATAAAAAAAGATATATAAACTATATAACATAGAATAAAAACCCAACAAAAATAGACATACATTGGCTAACAAAACCCTAACTTTTTAACAACACTATATATATCATAAATGTGTATATTAAACATATATTTACTAATCACACCAACAAGATTGCATTGTATAAAGAAAACCAAAAACAGTCAAAGCATGACATTTATATACAATCATAATCATAATAAATATATGTATAAATAAATGCTGTTTGTTAGAATGTAGGAAATTTAAATGCGAAATTAAGAAGCTTTAATTAAATGAAAGAAAGAAAATAGAGTATAGACTTACAGTGAAAGATTAATTAAATTATTATTATAATTGAAAGAAAGAAAGAATGATGGATTTGTTTGGGGGGGGAGTTTGTGTGGAAAAGTACGGCACAAAGAATTGAAAACCACAGGATTGATAGAAAAAGAGCTTTTATGAAGATGGGGGCTTTTCTTTTTTAATTTTTATATCATATCATCTCCTATTTATCGTTATCCTATGTTTTCTTTTCTTAAGAAAAAATAAATAAACTTATCTATATTATTTTATAAAAAAAATAGTTATGTGTTGAAAGAAGCGATGCGAAATTACCAACGTGCCCTTCATTTACAAACATCGTTAGTGCAGTATGTAGGATTTTAAAATGGCAGCTTTCTCTTTCCGGATCTATCAATTTCAAAACGCTTCCTTTTCATCTTCCATTCAAAATTCAAAAAGAAAAACACAACACACTTCTTTTCTCATTCTCTCACTTTCTTACTTCCAGATCTATCATCTGTCGATTTCAAGCTTCTATGTATCGATGTTTATCTTTTTTTGTGTATGTATGTTTTGCATGAAGATGATGATGTTGTTACCGAGTCGTCCAAATTACTAGAGAAAAGAGGTAAAAATGACCTATTTAATTTTGTCTTCCTTCTTTTGTATTTATATTTTTAGGATTTTATTTAAGTTACAAAATAAGTTGTGTTTATCCTGGTGGTGCAGCCCGTTTTGAATATGTGTAGGTTTTCTTCAACCACAATCGACATCCAAAATAAGTTGTTCTTCAACCAAAATTTGATTTCTATGTTTATTAATATTGATTTATGATTTTTTTTTTTCTAAATCTTACAAGAATAGGCATTTATTGATTATTCACCGATGTTTGTGGATTTGCTGTGGTTATTTCAGGTATTCCATTTTTTTAATACATATACTTTTAAATTTTAAGTGCTTATTCTTAATACATAATCTTTGTATGTATCGATTAATAGGTTTTGGTATCTATAGTTGCTTTTAGTTTGATTAAAAAGATAAAACTTTATTTTATCTTCTTTCTTATATGCTAGATCTAATTACTTGGTCGAGGCTTGACTTTGTTGGATGTCACTTTCAAGATATCGTCTTTGATTCATGATATTATTTGTCAAATGCGTTTTATAAATCTTCAATGCATAATATCATTTTAGAAAAGCAGGAGAAGAAAAATGTTATATGCTTGCTTACTTATTTAGAAGATGAAGTAAAACATGACAACCAATACCCTTTTATTTAACAGATATAATTGAAAATATTATGCACTCATTTATATTATCTTCAATACAATATGTGTCTCGATCTCATCAATGTTGTTTATCTTGTATTTTCATATGGCTGTCTTAATACAAGAATGTTCATTTTTTCGAGTTTTTAAACCAATGTTAACAGCTTCCATTCCTATTCATACGGATAAAGGTGGTGCTTAACTTTGAATGGAGTTGGGTTACACTGACATGACATGCTTTTTATCTTTGTTATTCCAGTGGATAAATTCACCGTGTTCATGTTTGATTCAAACATGTCCGAGTTTCTGTTACGTTGTTGGACATAAGGTTGGTATTGTGTGTGACTAGATTTGTGAAAATAAGCGATCTGGGTACCACTGTTCATTGGGTTGACTTAAGACATTTTTCACCACAACGGTGTACTATTTCATTATTCATCTACTCGAAGAACAAGATATGATTTTGGAAGCTTTTATGCATTACCAATACAATGTGGGTGACCAGTGACTTTTGACCCATTTGAATCTTTTTTCATACTAACCTATATATTTACCATGTGACCCGTTCTAATTGAGCAAAAGATGAACAACCCTTATAAATCATTTTAATGTTGGTATGTAATCACAGATTTGGTTGTGTTGCAGGTATTGCCAGATGAATGTGGTATTTTCTTAGAGCCCTGCACCAAGATGGTTTTGCAAAACTGTTATCACGCTATGTGCATCAATTGCTACCATAACTGGTAAGTAAAATCATATTTGACATCAGCATTTCTCGATTTTTAGACGGTAACTATCAGACTTATTCCATGAGGCTAAGTAATATGTGTCATATTTGGTATCGGCATTTCTCAATTTTATGTAGGTACTAAGAAGTTTTGCAGCAAAATAGTTCTCATACATAGGATTTACTAAGTATTAACTATCTCACAACCAGCTTAACTTCAGCTAACTAATATAAATCTTGATTTATTATTTCAGTCATATTATTCGTCCGCACTGCGTTGAGTTGAGCTATGAAACAAAGATCCGGGTTCTACATGAGTTTTCCATTGATTGTAAGTTGTACATCTAATCAAGTTGTAAGTTGTGTATAAAAGATGTTACATATTTTTTGATTCATGATATCTTTAAATTAACATTGTTCGCTATTGTATCTACTTTATCCATCATATGTGATTGCTTAATTGATTGTCCACGCTTACTTATTTTTGGTAATCGCGACATGAGAAGTCTGAACCATGGTATCCGCTGCAACGCGCGGGTACCATGCTAGTTTAAGTTAAGTATTACTTATTTTATTTATTTGTTTGTTTAAATGTAGTAATGGATTTTAAGGGGATAACTTAGATGATGTTGACATTGTATAGTTAGATGATGTTGCTCTCACAAACCATGAAAATCATGGGGGGTTTTTTGACATGTGTAAAAATTGATGTGAGCAAGTTTGTGAGAGAACATCATTTAAATTAGATGATGTTAACATCATATAACATTTTCCCTTTATTTATATGGCTAATAACTTAAATATAAGGCCTTAAAATCCAAGTATAAATAAAAAGACTTAACTAATGTCAAAAGTACCTAGAGTTATTCATTATGAATATCAATAGAATATCAAACATTAACTTAGTGGTTGAAAAGACACCCGTTATTTAAGAAAAATTGTGACATTCAAACAAAATTCACTTTCAAAAAACTAATATCAACAAAACCATTTAAAATACTTTAGAAAAAACATGTAAATTAAAGGTTAACAGTAACATATAATGGGCAGTTAATACTTTATTTGAATTTTATATTAATATATAGGGTAGATATTCGGAGAAAAAATTCTTAAAGATAGAAAGAATAGAAAGTTCGTTTTTTTTAGCTTGTTTTCATGATTTGTTTTTATTTATTTTTTTCATTAATTAATTCAATCCATAAAATAGTTATAAAAAATAAATAAAATTAAAAAATTTCTAACCCGAGTTAGTTAGTTAGACATGTAAGGGTACGGTTTGGACTTCGCCCTTCAGGATATTAATAAGGGGTAACTGGTAGGAGTGATTGGTCATAGGGGGTGATCGGTGATGGGGTGATCTACCTAACGGACTTCGACCTTAGTTATCATGGCTCCGCCATAACTGAGAGACTTCACCTATAGCTTACGGGATACGCCATTTGGAAAAAAAAAATATATATACAAAAAAAATTTAAAATTTTTATATTAATTAAAGAGAGAATGAAAAAGGTGAAAAAAAAATATTCAAAAAAACAAGTTAAATAAAATCAAAAATGAATATTCCCACCCTTCTCTCCCTAAGATACCTTTTTATTTGATCTCTATTATATATATATATGCTATTAATTGTTATTTTTTTGCAATTTATTTAAAACTGTTATATATAACTACATGTCCTACTCATTTTCCTTTATTATAATCGTAATATATTAAATTCTATTTTAGTTTATTTTTTTACATTTAAATTTGATCAAAAATTTAAGTGTAAAGTAAAATTCTTAAAATTCAAATTTAAAAGCCTTAGGGTGCGTTTAAAGAAAACTAAGGAAAAAATGTTTTCAAATGAAAAGTGAAAAACACTGTCTTCTATTTTTTTAGAAAATTTTTCTTAAAAAACTATAATTAAATCGCGTTTTCTGTTTTTCATGTTTTCTTAAAAAAAAAAAAAAAAAGGGGTGTTTTTTTAAATCAAACACACCCTTATATTTTAATATTTATAATGTATTATAGAGTTGAGTCATATCATAACATATGTTAAATTAAACTAATGATACCGAACAAGAAATTCTATTTGAAAACTATCTAACCAATAGACTAAAAACCCCATTGACTAGACGAGATTTATTAGGTGACTAAAATTTTAAATACAAGATTTATAAGCTAATTAAAGTTTTAAGTAAATATATTTTAAATTTTAGTTTACAAAAAAGATTCAATAACTTTTTATAATTTACACTTGTATTTTGAGTAAAAAAGTGATGGAAGAAATTCCATTTACTCGTTTCAATATTTTAGGCACTAATAAAACCCCAAACAAGATAACAGAAAAAACCACCGGTAGATAATAAACTCCGGCCACCGGTAAAAACGCGGCACCACCACCGCCACTGCAATGCTAACCTCACCCATATACACTTGCCGGAATCCGTCCATCATTTTAACACCAAGTATAATTTCACTATCATCCAATCAAAACCTTATCTTTTCACTGCACCACCAACCGCCATTACACAAGTTCAATGTAAACATATGCCGCTGTTCACATTCACCTGTCACTCATACTATGGAGTTGCACGAGCCTGTCACGTGCGCTCCCGATATCGCTAATTCTTATAGTGATGCTGATATTGATAATCAGGATATTACCAGGCTTTCAATTCCTGTCAGAGCTTATTTCTTCTCTACTAGGTACATATATATATATATACATACACACAGAATATTGAATAATTATATATGTATTATTTGTATGTATATATGAATAAATGTGTATGTATATTGTTGAGTGGAATAATTTACTGGCTAATTAATGAAATGTGCCTTATTGAAAATTGCTATTTTGTGCAGTGTGGATTTGAAAGGTTTAGTGGACGAAAACCGACCAAATTATGTTCCGCCTATATCGCGCATGACAAACTATGTTGTCTTAAGATTTGGGAGTACCAAGCCCGATATTATTGTAAGATTTTTTAACAGTTCAATATAGGGATGGTGATGCTATTTGGTAGAGAACTGTATTGAACCGATTGGTACCGAAACCAACCATTTTTTTCCCAAAATCAAAATTGATACCGTACCTTTTGAACCGGTGCTGGTTTCGGGTATTTGTTTGTTTCAAGCTCGTAATTCCTTTTTAGGTTCTTATGTTTCTAGTTCTTGCAACTTGTGTAGGAATTCTTGTTTAGTGCTTGCAAGTATCGTGCAAGATCTTTTTATTTTGGTAATATGGTTGCTTGCTATAGAGACGATCCCACAACATCTTTTTCTATACCAGTTTAAATCAAATAAGAGTTTTACAAATAAGTTTTCAAGTAGACTCCAATTATATAGATAGAGTTCGAAAACACTCTATGTTATGGGAATTTTCAGGATAGTAGCATGGCCCATAAAATCAAAACCGATACCAAATCCTCATTGATACCAGCTTTTTGGTTGTTTTTGCTCATTCCTTCTTTACTACGTTATATGTGTGCCAGTATTGTTGGGGTTTTATTCTGATTGTTTGCATTTATGTGTATGTATATTTGGGTTCAAACCCCACTGGGTAAAACGTCTTTGGATGGCCATGGAAAAGGTCTAGGAAACAGCCACGCGTATACCGTTTAGGCAATTAGTGCCAAAGGCTTGACTTTCCCCAGGTAGCCTGAACATGGATCCCTCATTCCCTCTCCGTTCACCCGTTTTCTATTGAATGGCAAAAAAAGCTAGTGTTTGCCTGCTTTTTTTGCATTTGGGGCCACCCCTTACTCTACCATTATTATAGGAGTATGGGGTTCGAGACAAAGAAAGATATTTGTCCATTGTTAATTTACGTGTCAAGGAATTTATACTGATGTAATATGCATTTCTAGCCTTTATACAGAGGCTGTATTGGTATTTATGCGTACGAATCACTGGACTACTCTAATTATGAGCAAATGTTCACTTTGAGTTACCACTAGGCAGTTTATGCCCTATTAGTATACTGAGTATTGTAGCCTGAAACTTTTTATGTATTCTGATTATACTTGTTACACAGTTCTTGACTGTCAATACACCTTTGATAATAATCAATTTATTATGTTTTCCAGGGTTCTGGTGCCAACGTAAGTGGAAGTGACTGTCGTTATATGGTAGTTTTTCAGTATGGTTCAATTGTCCTGTTTAATGTTCGTGATCATGAAATTGATGGGTATCTGAAAATTGCTGAAAAGCATGCTTCAGGATTGCTACCTGAGATGAGAAAGGACGGTGAGTGATGATCACATCTATGCTTACAATGTAACTCGTTACAATCCTTGTTTTCTGCTCATAGAACGTCTTACATGATTTGCGCATTGTAAACTTAATAAATTACAACCTATGTTGCTATTTATTGGAAAGTTACATGCATGTTTACTGGTGATTTCATATAATAACATAATCTTCATATTCATTTCTAAAGTTTGTAACCTTTATTATATGTGATGCCCAGAATATGAGGTGAAAGAGAACCCAATACTGGACACGTGGATGGAAGGTGGATTAGATCATATAATGTTGCAGTATCTGAACATTGATGGAATCCGTACAATTGGTAGTGTTTTAGGTCAAAGTATTGCGCTTGATTATTATGTTCGCCAGGTAGGTTAATTTATAACTCTACATCTGACTTTTTTTCATTCAATAATGATTTACCCATTGCAATTCGTTATCACTTCTCTTGTTTTAGGTTGATGGTATGGTCGGAGAATTCACTGATATTAATCGTGGTATGGAGAAAACTGGAACCTTCACTATGAAGAGGAAAAAATTATTTCAGTTGGTGGGGAAGGCCAATTCAAACCTTGCTGATGTGATTCTCAAGCTTGGACTTTTTGAGAGGTACCCTTCATAATAAGTTATTTTAAATGATATTTTATAGTCTAATCATGTCACTGCCGTAGATTTTGTCTTGCATAATGACCCTTAAGAAGTTTGGCAAATACAATATCTATTAATCGTGGCAAATACGATATATATTTACTGTAATGTGATTTCTTCAATGTATTGGTGCCAGGAAGTCCACAAACAATAATTAATCATTTATTTATGAGTGAGCCAGTTCACATTTGAAATAATCTAGCTAACATGCCCAGTTCTTTTCTTGTGTGTCCATACTAATGTTGCAGATCTTTTTAATCACCTCTATAACTTTTGTCTGTCACAATAATATACTAAAACCACAATGAAGTTCTGACTATCTTGAACGTGCACCATTATGTTTTGTACTTGTAAAGATAAAACTGGTGATTAGTTATCACAAGACACCATAAAACTGGAGAAAGAATGTTGTGTATTTTTGCTAGTCATGAATTACATATTTGTGGTATTGGGGGTGACCCGTCAACTTGGAATTGAGGTTGTGAGTTCAGTCTCTCTTGAGACAATTAATGTAAATACTAGGTGGTTGTAGATGTGTGACTTTCCGCCTTTCAAAAAAATAAAATATAGTTTAGTATATTAAACAATGAGAAACAGAATGTGATGAAAATTACATTCGTTATCTAACAGAATATGAAAATGACTACGATATCCAAACCCTGCCCTTATGGGAAGTTGGTCTATATCTAATATAATAGTTAAGGAAGTTATCTGGGTTTTTCAGATCTGATATTGCCTGGAAGGATGCTAAATATGCTCAAATCTGGGAGTATCTCAGGGATGAATTTGAGCTGACTCAGAGATTTGCTAGTTTGGATTTCAAATTGAAGTTTGTGGAGGTAAGATATCGTTTCACTCAAAAATTCTTTCATTGTTTATTATCGGCTGGTTCTTAATTGCATGTGATGATGACACTTGTTTTTTTTTTTTTTTTTGCTTGCAGCACAATATTCGTTTTCTTCAAGAAATCCTCCAAAACCGAAAATCAGACTTTCTGGAATGGGTTATAATTATACTCATAGGTGCTGAAATTCTTATCTCTGTTTATGATATTGCCAATAAGCCTGTTACATCTCTATAGCAATTGTTTTTGTATCATAAAAAGATAAGAAGATAGTTCTACTTTGCACTTCCTGATGCTTAAGTGATCCGTTTATACCCATATCAAGGGTTATTCTTTACTTGTAAATTAACATTTATTATGTCCTGATCAGATAATACAAGTCACTACAAATTTTAAAATGCTCAAGCGATTGTTTGAAATAAAAGATTTGGACGTTTGATATGTATATTTTGAATTTTGTTTTACATGCATTATTTTTTGACTGACTCTTTTTTATGCGTGTTTGTCTACAAAAGCGGGAAAGAAAATTCCAGTTTCGTGACTTAACTTTACATAACATTCAAACCAAAATTACTAAGGGGTCACAAAAAACACACATGACAAAAAATCTGAATAGCTTGCGTAATGCACATATTATCTTATCAACAAACTCATTTGTTATCAAAACAAGGGATAAATGTACTTTTGTGTTTGATTTCCATCTGGAAGTTGTATACTTTATGTTCCACATGTGGTTAGTTCTGCTGCAGGGGCGACATGTAGTGGAACTCAATTTGCAGGAGCTGATGAAGAGGCGCTTTACCATTTATACCCTTTTCAACGTTGCTTTGCAGTTCTCTTAATGGTATGGCAGCAAGAAACCCCTTTATAAATTCTTTACAGCAAGTTGTTCCTTTACATACAAATTCAGAGCTGTTTCTTTCCTCATCTATTCCTTCTTCTAACTCTACTTTTGAGTTGTCCTTTAGTGGTCGCACATTGCGGATCACACTGTCTTCATTGAACTTCAATATGTAGGCTTTATCGCACCCTTCAACAAGCCTTTCTCCTAATGTGTCAATTATATACATTGTATCCTTTTCTATTTTGAGAACAAAAAAATGATCGTTCCAACTCACAATGTAGACACCTTCTGAAGTTGATTCGCCATTTTGGAGCTCATCCCATATGCTATCAAAAGACATTGCATCTTGTAAAAGGTCTAACTTGTTTGTGTTTTCAAGCTTAAAGAACCCCACATAGGACTTTTCAGATACTATCATCAATGGCCTAACTTGTGCTTGCATGACCGTATCAAGGTCAAAATGTTGATCAAGAAACTTACCCTTATGTGTTTCATCTTGACACAGGTTTCTCCATTCTCTTGATCCGTCTCTTATTAATTTATCAAATTCACATTTCAGTGGTAGAGAATTAGGGTTTAGATGCAGCCAGTCGGTAATAACAGTGGCAATCACTGTGCACGCTCCTTCTCCTAGTGCTTTCTCACTCCTCTGGTCAATTGTAGCTAGAAATATTTCTGTTTGTAGTTCCAGTTTTCCATCTCTGCTATTCACTTTCTTCTTTTCCCACTTCCCGACCTCAAATCTATCACTGCATGTGAATTTATTATCTTTAAAACCAGTCTTTACCAAATCCTTTTGTGGTTTTAGGTATGAAAGTAGGGTCCGGCGTGCATTATCAATATCATCACCTCCCTCACCATATGCTTTATTCAAGAGTGGTGCGTCTTTACTCTTTTTAGTATTCCACGAGAAAAGTCTAGTCAGCTTTCTTTTTTCCACACCTTCATAGCTTGAGATTTGGTGTTGACCATGCTTTCTGTATTCAATGCTTTCATGTGAAGACTGACTTCTGAATAAATTTATGGTCTTTATTCTTTGATATGTTGGATCCGCTTCTTCTTCATTTTCAGATTGAGAACTCTCTTTCTCGATCTCCATCTTCTTTTTTGTTTGATTTTGAAAATTTACACATGATAAAAGAGATGGTAGGAGGTGTGTTGGGGATACAGATACAGGGTGGACCGTGTTTTTTGTTTGCAGTTTTTGAACTTCAATGACATGAAGTTTTACCTGCAGTTTTCATTTAGGTATATTTTTTTAAGTCTAGTGGAGGTTTTATGATTAATCTTTGCTTGCAAAAATGTAAAGGTACCTTTAGTTTGGCCTCATGAGTGACACCACCAATGCCGCACTGGACTGGAAGTTTGACTGGTTTTTCTGAGCCGCCAATGAATTCATTAACATCCATGTTGACTTTAGCCAATATATCAGCCTTGTGAGTCGATTCCACATCTATTCCCTGGTAATTTCAATGCATATTTAGATATCAATATGAGCGCAACATGACAGCTATCCTACTTTGAGGTTGTACGTTATGCATATTTGATTAATTTGTTGAAAGAGTACAAGTTAGTGCTAGTAGTCAGTATAGAACATAGGCTAAGGACTTCTCCATGGTATGCACAATACACAAAAATTATCCAAATTTTGGTGCAAACCTTCTTCATCAAGACACTAAAATAGTGTCAATTTATGGTGCAACAGTTTCCACCCCATCATTTATCATCAAATTTATAAAATTCACCTTTTTGTTAAGTAGTTAGCATAGAAACTAAAAATAAGTTTATGGAAATGCATTAATAAAACAAGCTTATTGAGATCCTTAAAATCTGTATCATATTGACTGTGGTTTAAAAATTTCTTATTATCCTTATATAGTTTTATTAAGTTGATACTGTAATAAACTTTTGAATTTCAAGTTTATAACTATGTAACCTAGAGGTCACAAGTTCAAACTTTGATATCAGCCAACTCCAAGAATTATAAGATCTATTTTTAGTGTAACAATTGGGTGCATACATTAGAGATGAATTTTTGTCTGTATGAGCGTTAATCTAAAGGATGCTATTTTTAGATCAAATTGATGCAAAGTTATGATGCATGCATTGGATATGCTTAAATAGGTAGAGATGGAAAATTTGGTGGGTTGGACAGCTTGGGTAACGGATCGAACCGGGTCGGGTCGACCAGAAACACTTTCTGTTCAGATATTATCTATTTTTATGAACAACTAGTGTGCCAAATATGGTTACAGAAGTTATATCATTTCAGTTGAGTCTATGGTTTTGGACAAAATGATTTAGTAGGTTTTATGCATCAAGCTAATGGGGTTGGTGGCCCATTGGTAAGGTCTTTGACCTTGGGGGGGATCCACCTGGGTTTGAGTCCCACTTCCCACATTTGTGAGGGTGGATTAATAGGGATTTTTCGAGAGTCCTGGGTTTCATCTCAGGCATGCGTGTAATTTAGGAGTAGGAGTAGATTAGAATGCCTTTCAAAAAAAAAAAAAATGCATCAAACACACACTGTGGGCAACTTTCGACCTGTTTGGCAAATGGGACCAGTTCCCTTTCAAGTTATGTTCTATTTTGTTCTACCACATGGACCCTTTGAAGATCAAATGTAACTTAAACCAACCTATTTTGTAACCAAATAGATTGAAATTGTCACATATACTGATATCTAGATTTACTTACATGAACCTCGAGGTTGATTTTCCAGCTTTTAGGACTTATGTGTTTCATATCCAAGCTGCAGCGTTGCTCAAAACCTTCATTCCAGCAGACACGTCCATCAGTGTCTATGCATTGTTTCGAGGTATGATCTTTTTGAATAGCCATTCTAGGTACGTAACCTTTTCTTGGAACTCCTAGTTTTATATGCACTTGCAGCTTATAAGTATCCTTATTTGGAACATTATCGATAGCCAGGCCTTCAAGCTCACAGATTTTGAGTTGGAGCTTGATGTGCTTTGTGACCGATGTTGAACAAAACATCCAGTTTGTCATATTGGTCTCACCACTTTCTTTAATCTTGACTTGATTGATCGGACTCCTAAATGCAAATTTGTAGATCTTCTTGTCTTAATTGTAAAGTTTTCAGGGTGTTTGACATTTGAAATTAAAAATACAAAGTAGAGTTTCTAAGTCAACTTCTTGATATGTTAAAAAATTTCAAAAATATATGTCGTGATTATAAAATACAAGCATCCCTCATCTTTCTGACTTCTTCTGCACCTACTCATACTTTCTAGATGTTCAACGTGTTCATTTTCAATGACCTTCTGATCAGCATATCTAATCCAAAATATATCTGTTTACATAATATGATCCATAAGTTTGTACACTTAACTTCGTATTTCTTGAAAAAGGGGAGTACGAATTAGACCATAAGATTGATACAAGCTCTTCACTTATGAATTGTACATATCTTTATTTGAAAAGTGACGGACTCATTGTTACAGAGTTGACTATTTATCTCTTTGGTATAACTGCTACAGAAAACGTTTGCCATATGTGACATCTTTATTGTAACCTGAAGATGACCTTTTGTTTTTGAAGTGGACTTATATTTTGAGTAATTAGTAGCCTTTATTTTTCCCATTGCCAGAAGCCCAGAAGACCATCATTTTTGTGAAATCTTTTAACATATCGAACTTTACAGTCCCGGAGAGATGTGAGATTTAAATTACATTTATACCCTTTGAGCCTTGTGCAATAACAGAATACTCATAATACTACGGAAGTACGGAGTAGTAGATAGTACGAGTAATCATTAAGCATACAACGCCACTTCACTTGCCCTTTTGAAAAGTCAATGATATGTCTTAGTTATAACACCTCTATATTGACATATTCTTACCAAAGAATGGATATCATATTATCATTACCATTATCATATTAAATATAAAAGATTGACTGGCATTTTAATTATAAATTACAAAATGGTCAATTCATGTTCAAAACGTATGACATTGTCTCCAAAGACTGGTTCGACGGTTCTTTAACATTACTATTAGGTCTGAGCCATTTAATGTAAGCTACAAATGTGTATAGAAGAAATAAAGGGCTTATAAGCTGTCAACTACATGGAGTTGTCGTAGAGAACAACTATAGAAGGAAAACAATTTAAATGTGAACTTGTAATTATATAAGTGATAAGACATCTGCTCAACTTTTTGGGGCAATTAATGTAAAAATAAAACTGATGTTGAAACTAGTAATATTATCAAACATATACGATTGACAATGTAGGAAGAGTTTGCAAGGATCCACTCGGTAAACACTGTCATTTAGAGGCCGGTGGTGTTTTTTTGTTTTTTTTTTCCGTTCTCACGTGCTATTTATCTATTGTCTTATTTTCTTATTCGTCATGCAAACAGTAAATTTTAACATATAATTTCGTTTTGAGCTTACAATTAACCGGTTATTGTATTTGAAACAATGATATCATGTAAAAGAAGAAAACAAGCTGAACTTTGAAGCCACGTTCCAAAACTGCTATCAATCAAACTAATACTTCAAAATGTTGGGAGACACGTTCTAAAAAATTGTTGAAGACACGTTCCAAAAGTTTGTAACAGGTCAATATAGATCCTTAATTAAGTTTTGTTTGTCGTTTCTAACCAAGAGTTGTCTTACTTTCCATATTCATAAATTTACTAATTCTTACTTTATGTGTTTAAACTTTTAACATTTAAAAGCAGCCCATGGCAAAATAATGCGGGAATTAATGTCTTCAGGCCTCCCAGCTCTTTTGACATAGCAATTGGTTCTTTGATCAACATATGAAGTCAAATGTTTTGCTCGTTTGAGAATATTGAAAGGTCAAAAACAAAAAGTTATCAATTGCGTTTTCTATCCTTTTATTTTCAGTATTGCATAATAAGAAAAAGAATTATTATAAAAAACGTAAGTATTTTCTTGGCTTAGTTTTTTGTTTAGTTTTTCAATAAAGAATTACAAAGAATTAGTAGAGAATCTCTTAAAACCTCATTTTTGGGCACTCTTTTAGGGTTTGATACCAAATGATGTCGGGATGACTTCTTGTAGTCGGTTAGTTTGGGTTTATATACAACATTTGTTTTTTACATTTACCAATATGGGATTGTGTTTGCACAATATTGTGTGACTTAGGAAGCTTTCTTGATAAAAAGTTTTTCCGAAAACATTACTTGAAACCAATGAGATGAAATTCAAGTGTTTTCTTTTTTCTGATAGAGTAAAAAAAGGGTAGCTGTAGCTGGAGAAAATGATGTATCAATGATGCAAGGAATAGTTAATGGGAAGTATAAAAAGTTGGTGGACGTCACATGTATGGAACAGTCTCCAGCTCTTTCTCAAGTCAACTTGTAGTACATTTTTTTTCTTCCGAAGTATACAAACATGTAGTACATTCTCTTTGTGACTATAATTTTGCTACAATGTTCAAATAATTTATTGTGTGGGGAGGGGAGTTTTTAGACTAAGAGGAAGAGAATGTCCTCTCACCTGTGTGGCATCCAATCATTAAGAGGAACATTTCTGTATCCTTTGGAGTGGGGTAATATTTTTAGAGACATTCCTTTTATTTTAATATGAATTGGAAAAATAAATAAATTAATTGACTCCTTCTCACGATTCCAAGGCAGTTAAACGGATGAACCCACAAAAGTCCAAACAATTCCGACGCTCGAAAACCAACTGGGCTCGGGAATTAAGGAAGGGAAACACCCTCGGGACCGAGATTGGGCGTTCCCCGGCCGGGGAAGGGGGTGGGGGGGGGGGGGGTTGGGTTCCGGGCGTTCCAAGTGAAAAAAGGGAGAGGAGACGGGGTCCTGTTAGTCTTAGTTGTTACTTCGTGGACTCCATTGCGTGGGCGTTGTAGAGAAAATTTGGTTGACTTAAATCTTCAGTGGCCTTGTATTGTATTGTCGCTAGCTATAGAGTCAATAATGTTCAAGATTATATATATGCACACGTACATAATTTCCGCGACATAAACTTTTCCCCATATATACAAAAACTGTATGCATACAACTTTTGTAAATAAGATTTTGTAGTGAAAGTGCTTGAGTCACGCCCACTCACCCCCCTTTGTAAATAAGATTTTGTTGTAATATACAATTTGATTCCTTAACAAAAGGGTAACAAAAGCGAAACAAAATGCTCCTTCAAAGATGCGATTTTAAATGTCTAATAATTTGTGGTCTTTGGTGTACATTAAAAGTAAATTAAAATAAAAGGTTTGAGAGTTGGGACGTCTCATTCTTGAGTAGATGAAACCAGCTGGGACTATGATATGATGCAGATGGTCTATCAAAAGTCTAAATATTTTCTCAGGTCAATCAAATGCAAGACATATCAGGCTATATCAGCCATGAAATTTCTAAATAAGATAGTAATAGTGTGTATATGTCATACATTAATCAATTGAGTTAAAAAAAATGGATGGAAATGATGCAATGTTGTAGAGTATTTGTTCGTTTTACCTTGGACGGTCATGGTTGGTTTGTTTTGGGTATAAATTTGATTCGAAAGTGATGTCAAAGAAAACTTGCATGTTAAGTTACATATATAATACGAGTAGTATAATACTTCCAAGTCCATAAAAAGTACTCGTAACAATCTTTTAGGCAATCTAGAGAGTGATGAACAATTAATTTTTGTTCCGGGGTCATTTCACTACTTTAGTTTCTCAATTTCTTTATAAGCTTAGTTCCACTTTTCGGATAAAAGCGGGCCTCGTCAATACATGAATGATCAAAGTAAGCGAATAATAGGAATAATGTGGGTGGAAAAGCTCTCCAACGTGAAGCCAGTTAAAACAACTTAATATAAATCCCACGTTGTGATGTTCAACCTGTCAAAGAAAATAAAGTAAAATAAACTAAAAAATTACTCTTAAGAAACTGAAGGGTCTTATTAATGACCATACATAAAATAGTTGTATTTATATTATAAAATTCAAGGCCTTTGATATGGAAGATACAATTTTTTTATGAACGCTAATGACAAACCTTAGAATCGTAGTTAATATTTTCCTTAAATGAAATATCAGGAAAAGTTACAAACTTGAACATACTAAAGTCGGGTAATTTTTTTTTTTTATGATACATGATTATACATTATCATATAAAAATAAATACTTGTTACGTTACCAATTGATGTAAAAGATAATGGTTGCAATTGATGCTTAGATTATGTTGTAGATGATTTGTATAAGCTAGCTAATTTGACGGTTGTGATTTTTGTCTCTGAGTTTCCAAGTGAAAAGTCGTAAAAGATAGGTACGCTAAACTTTAGCATGCGCCAGTTTACACGTTAACCATTCATCACCTTCCTAATTAGTATGACTACATTCGACCAGTCGTACATACAAACAGTAGTGGAAGATAAATACTTGTCACGTTGCCAATATATCCGACCCTAAAATCAAAAAGTCGGTACCATTCAAAGTAGAACTATGGCCCACCCTAAAATTTAGCCCAAAATTGTAGAATTTATAATTTTCTATTATCTTATTAGGCCCTGAAAAAGCCCAATACCTATTTTGTTTCATTTTTTTTTTCCTATTTCAAACTCAGCATGAAAGGTGTTGCTTTGCTTTACTGACACAAAATAATTAAATTTATACTTTTATATTATCTTATAAATGGGTTAAGTAATTAAATATTTTTCATTATCCTTAAACTACCTCTAATTACTTATTTCTAACACCTTTCACATTTTTCTCTTTTCTTAATCTTAACCGTGCGTGTATCTATTCCTAAAACATATGGCCTCCTTGAGCTTATGCTCTCTCTCTCACTAGCTCCATCGCCATCACTACTCGTCACCACCGCCACCACACCATCGTTGTTAGCACCATCTCTGCTGTATCGCGCAGGCAACGTCTAGCTTTCTTAAAGTCACAATTCACAAGCAATAATTAGAAATTAAGTTAACTTAATTAGGCTCTTTGCCTCTTTTATTTTATAATAAAAGTGTAAAACCTAATTAAAGTATTTAATTAGTTATTACATAGAATTGATCGAAATTGATATTATTCTAGTCTCTTAAATCACATGAAACAACTATCATGATAATCATTAAAAAAAATTGATATGTAATATTTACCCCGGCCGCCCAGCGCATAGTGTGAACTAGACTAGCATATATGGATAAGTTTCTTTCTTTTTCTTAAATTCTAAAAGATAATAATTGGAGAAGAAAAACTATTTTTGCAACTACAAAAGGGAATGGAATGAACTATTTTACCCACTGTCCTATCTTTTTCATTATAGATCGTTTTTATAAATAAGAACAGTATGTAATAATGGGACGTCATTTGTTTTTTATGTATACAATAATAATAATAATTATAATCAGAGTGATGAAAGATTTCCATTATAATTTAGCCATATAGCCAATCGTGAAAAGAAACTCAAATTAAATAAATTATCGTAGGAAATAGTCAAGGCTAGCTACCTAGTTTTTTCCATAATGGAGTATTTGACATTATATTTAAAGGGTGATTATGGTGCGGTTTGGTGCGGTTTTTAGTTAAAACCAACACCAAAAACTATTATGGTGGATTTTCAAAATTTCTAACCATTTGTAATAGCGGTTTGGTTTTCGGTTTTTCGGATTGGTTTTTGGTTTTTTTTGTTTTAAATGGGTGGGGTTTGTTTTTTTTAAACACTTTGACCAACTAAAAACTAAAAAGCAATATATTCAACTAAATGGTTTATTCATGCAAATATTAATACCAAAAAACTCAAAGTCTAATTCAATGATCCATAACAAAATTCAAACGCTTAAATAATAATAAAAATCTATCCAAGTATCATGTTCAACTTCATAACACCTATACAATATATATATACGTGGTATTAAGAACTATCAAATGTTGATTTTGAGAAAACTTACGGCTAGGGTTTATAATATATATATACGTAGCAATATGAAAGGCTAGGGTATACAGTATTTATCTTAAGCAATACGAAAGTAAATGGTCTGACCCATTAAATCATATACGAAAGTAAATGGATTGGCCCATTAAATCATATACGAAAGTAAATGGACTGACCCATTAAATCATCTACATCTACACTAAAGAGATATATATATATATATATATATATATATATATATTAATTAAACTAGAGTTTAGTATCTGTGAATGTAACAAACTATAGACGAATGTCAAAAAACTAAAGTTGTGTTCATTGTATGTAATGAATTGTCGAATCTTGTGTATTGTATGTATACAGGTATATGTGGCAAGCATATAAGCTGTCACTTGTAAGGTTTTGATTGGTAGGATACGTACAATGCACAAGATTTGAAAGTTCATTATACAATGAATACAACTTTAGTTTTTGCATACTATAGACGTTCTTCTGTAGTTAGTTACATTCACAGATACTAGAAACCATTAAACTAATTTTAAATTTTAAATTTAATTTAATTGATAATATATAATATGGTTCGGTTTGGTTTTTTATATGCATTCAAGATCCAAACCATTAATTTGGTTTTTCTAACTACAAGAACCATAAAATCGATTTTTCATCTATGAGGGGGTTTTGTGGTTTGATTTTTTTGATTTTTTATGATTTTTGTGGTTTATGGTTTGGTTTTGCTCATCCCTATTAAAAACTACGTTACCTAATAGTTACTAATCATAGTTTTTAGTTTTATAAAATTAAATTAATTTAAACATGATTTAATTAATTTTGATGAGAAATTAAAAATTGTGATTGATTAATAACTATTTAGATACATTGTTTTATTAAGATTGTTCAAAGCTATGTAAATAATATAATATTAATTAATTATATATAGTAGCTAGCACCCGACGTATTGTGATTACCAAACCCCTATTAATTGAATTACTACAAGCTAACTAGCAAGTAAACAAAATTGATCACAAAAATCATGTTAATTTCATGTTAAATTAATATATACTATAACATAGGGTAAAGTTATTTTAAAAACCTTTTTTTTTGCGAGAATCTTTAAGAGCTTTTCAAATCATGCTCATCCGATGATTGTTCTTAACATGCAAATTATTTTTTGACTGTTTTCTGAATAACTTATGTGTAATTTTGAAGTTTATAATTGTGTGGAGGCATGGATTATCATCTGTTATATAATTATATGGAGATTTGGATCCTTGATCACATGTGCACGAATATTGCTATGATCACATGTATGGAAGTCAATCACATATAATCATAGCAATATTCGTGCACATGTGATCAAGAATCCAAATCTCCACATAATTGTATAACGGATGATAATCCATGCTTTTACACAATTATAAACTTAAAATATATGCATAAGTTATTCTGAAAACAATCAAAAAACAATTTTCATGTAAAGAATAATCATCGGTTGAGCTTAATTTGAAAAGTTCTAAAAGATTCTCGCAAAAAAAATTTCTAAAAATAACTTTTCACCGGAAACATATATATTGTGAGATAAATTTGACCGGCCATAGATCATATATATACCCTACCATGATGAAAAGATATATTCCATTAATGAATTCCTAGATTCTTATTATTACTTTTAATATTGATCATACAATTAACCCATAATAATGTGTTTTCTTTTTCTCTCTCTATATATGGCTACTTACATCATTCTCAATATCTCACAAAGCTAGCTAGCTAGCTAACATAGAACATTGGAGTTACTAATTAAATATGTCGCAGAAAGATATCGAAGGTGCTCAAAAGTGCAAACAACTTTTAACAGTTGATCAAGAAGAAACAAACAACAACATCATAAAACATAGTAAACGACGTCGTGGAGGATGGACTACATTCCCTTTCATTTTAGGTAGGCAGCTTTAATTTTTCTCCAAATCGATCTCAATCATCTTAATAATTTACATATACATGCAGGTTATGTAGCACGAATGTTAAATGTGTTTTTGGGTCACCATATATGTTAACGAAATAATGATCCTAATTAAAATTAATCTTATATAATTAATTAAATTATGATGCACGTATACGTACGCACGCATGCAGGATGTATGTTTGGTTTAACCTTGGCAACAGGAGGCTGGATAGGAAACCTGATTGTCTACCTTATCAGCAAGTACAATGTGAAGAGCATCGATGCCACTCAGATCAATAACGTCGTCTTCGGCTGCTTCTTTTTATTTCCCCTCCTTGCAGCTATTATCTCTGACTCCTTTCTCGGCCCCTTCCCAGTCATCATACTTTCCTCTCTTGTTTCTCTCCTGGTATAGTAGTAACTATTATTACCCATAAATGTAATTAACTATGACCAAATGTTTATATTATGTAAATATCTCGTAAAATGTTTATATCATGTAATGAACCTTCAAATTTCGGTTATTAAATGTACCCGGGTATATTTGGCAACCATATAAGTTGTCACGTGTAAGTTTGTTGATTGGTCGGATACATTCAATAATCAGAATTTGAAAGTTCACTACATGACATAGACACTTTAGGAGATTTTTACATATCATAAACATTTAATCATAGTTAATTAAATAATCCCTTATATATATATATATATATTATATTTAGGGGGTGTTTAATTAGAGTTGCGTTCTGAATGAATTATCTAATATTATTTAAAAATGCATTTTTATTAATTGGTCATTTCATCATCAGGGTATGATATTATTGACATTAACAGCTGCAATTCCTTCCCTAAGACCTTCAGCATGTACGAACATGTCGCTCCCGTGTGAGTCTCCATCAAAGGCTCAGTACGGAATCCTGTACATAACATTGGGGTTGGCTTGCATCGGGTTTGGAGGGTCACGTTTCACCACGGCTACAATGGGAGCTGATCAGTTTGAGGATTCTAACAGTATTGGTATCTATTTCAATTGGTACTACTGTCTCCTTTATGTTTCAGGTACCATAAGTTCGACCGCCATAGTCTACGTTCAAGATAATGTAAGCTGGACCATCGGGTTTGGGATTTGTGTTGCTACCAACGTACTTGGTCTGCTACTATTCTTGTCAGGAAAGAACTTTTACAAACGAATCAAACCCAAAGGTAGCCCTTTTGCTAGCATTGCTCGAGTTGTCGTTGCAGCAATCAGGAAGCGAAAGGTTTCTCCAAGAAACCAAGACTATTACTATGACATCAACGACAAATCTAACACAATCCCATCAAATGGTTTCAGGTATATATATTGCAAAGTTACCACAACACTACTAATTAATTTGACCATATAGTAATTATTGGATTAGATTATCCTAATTAATCGGATTCTTCGAATCTTTGAAACTTTAAGCCTTTTCATGGATCTCAAAAGTGCTTGTTAAATCCCTATAAAAAAGTCCTCTTTAAATTGATTATCTTATTATATACAAAGTCCCTACTAAATAATTTTAGGCGATTTATCTCTATGAAACAGTACCATATTTTTTAGTCTACCAATTAATTAGTCATATGTATCAATAGTACTCTTATTCTAATCAAAATGGCATATATGATGTAGGTTCTTAAACCGTGGGGCTTTGAAGCTTGAATCAGATGTTCTAATAACAAGATCATGGAGCCTAAGTACTGTACAAGAAGTGGAAGACTTGAAAACACTAATCAGAATAATGCCACTTTGGTCTTCTAGTGTTCTGTTAAGTGCTCTTGTTGGCATGTTTAACAACTTTATCATCCTGCAAGCTCTGGCCATGGATAGACACCTTGGTGGTTCCAATTTCAAAATCCCTGCTGCATCTTTCTTATTTTTCAACACTCTATCCACAAGTATCTCAATATTCTTACTCGATCGCTTCCTTTTTCCAATGTGGCAAAAACTAAGCACTAGATCTTTAACGCCTCTTCAAAAAATAGGAATCGGGCATGTACTCAATGTTGCCGGGTTGGTGTCCTCTGCCTTAATTGAGGCACGTAGGCTACACGTAGCTAAATCCCATAATCCGATTGGCTCAGGCCCCACAATTGTTTCATTGGCAGCATTATGGCTTGTTGTACCTTTAACAATAGTAGGAATAAGTGAAGGATTTCATTTTCCAGGCCAAATTTTGTTATACTATGAAGAATTTCCAGTATCTTTGCGTAGTACATCCTCGGCCATGATATCGTTGTTGGTTGGAGTTGGATATTATCTTAGCACAGCGATTACCAGCTTGATTCGGAAAAGTACAACGTGGTTGATGGATGACCTAAATGATGGTAGATTGGACATGGTTTACTGGATGCTAGCAATATTAGGGGTAGTCAACTTTGGGTATTTCATAATTTGTGCTAAGATGTTTAAGCATAAATTGAAAAACCATGATGATCAGAGTCATGTAGAAAATGTTTCAACTTCTTGAATAGCTAGCTCAAATTAAGATTCTAATCAACTAAATGTGCGTTGTTGCCTACATAAAAAAGTAGTAATTCATGATCAAGAAACAACATATATAATCGGCATCAATCTATACTATATTATACGAGTAAAACAAATAAGGTTTCAACTTTCGACTTTCAATTTCAACAATGTATATATGATAATACATAATGTACCATACATCAATGCCGACAACTTTCTTTTTCCTCCATAAATCATGTTATTCCTCTAATTCTTTCAAAATCTTTTATCTCAAAAACTGTAAATCGATAAATTATAAAAATTATATGGGTGTTCTTAAAATTTCATGCTCTTTCATTAAAGATGTCATTCGATATACTTTCGACGAATTTTTAAATCCGAAGGCGGAGCCAGTACGGCTAAGACATTTGGCTATAACACTTTATGACATATCATCACCTCCTATGACCTATCATACTCTATGACCTATCACCCCACCATCTTACCGCCGCAACGCGCGGGTACTTGCTCTCGTATATATATAATTTCTAAATTTATCCACAGTTTGATGAGTATATTATTAATTAGTTAATAGTACGTACATAACAAATAATTCATCAAAAACGTGGTCGACGTAGACGATAGGGACAGCCTATAATAAGCAAATTTCATAATCAATCAATTTGTTCAAATAATAATAAAACAACTAAATTTAACCCGGCCATCATCATGCATGTTAAAAAATATATTTAAACAATAAACACAGATTAAAGTGATTATAAATATTGCGTGCGAGTGTGCGACATGGACAATGTTTTATACTATGTAGCATATAGAAATTAATACTTAGGAAAAACTGAAATATACTATACTCATCAAACTTAATACTTAGGACAATCTTTTATATATATATATATATATATATATATATAAGCTGCAAGATGGAATCAATGCTGAAGATTTAAGAATTGATTAAGGTGTTTATGATTTTATTAGGGTTTTATGAATTTACTGCTTGGAATGTTTGTGCTTGGGTTAATCGGCAGTTAATTTAAGGATAATGATGCAATTATTATTTGATGGTTATTGATATTTACTAATGATGGACGGATGTTTTCTTTGTTTCTTAGGTATTCCAAAAAGGTGTTAAATGCAAAAACCAAATGTTTCAAAGTGATATGTATTCTTTAATTAATTGTGTGTTAAATGCCAGTAATCTTCATAAATAAATCAAATTAGTAAATTATATATCTGATTTTATTCAATTGTGTTTGAGTTTCTGGTTCAATAAAGAGTTCCATTCAATGCATTACTCAATAATTGTTCATCAATCGATTCAACTCTCCACCTAATGATTTCATTGTATACCACCCCTTTTTCGATTCTGATGCGGTTTTTGTTCACATTCACATATTAGACTTTTTTTTCCTTCATTTTTTTCTGGTATTCTTTATGTTATCTTCTCGATTCTTTTAGCAGGTTGCAACTAGGGCTCTGGTCGCTTAACTATCATTCACAAGGCTGACGTATGTTTAACTTATGTTTTTTAGGCTCAAATTATTATTTGAAAAGTTTAACCATACCGTCTCTTATGCACATCAAGTATTTGTGTTTATGTCTCTGTGAATATTTTGAAATCCTTATTTATTTGATCAATTGTTCATGTGTGTTTGAAGGGTGGATCAGATTGTTCGGTGAATGGGTCAAACCGGGCTGGGTAGTTGATCATAAAGTTGTGAACTTCGTGTGGCAGATGCATATTATAGATATTGTTAAAGAACTATTGTCATCATTTTGGTAAGATAGTCATCCTAAGGCAGGAAACTTCCAAAACGTGGGATGACCAGATGGTTAAGAGTTCTCCTGATTTATCATGATCAGGTTTAGAATGGAAGTATTATATATTTTTGAGCAACTCATAATTAGGTGTGACAGATCTTAAGATTATAGGGAAATCATTAGACCTTAATAATGATTGTATTTCTAATACGCTCAAGCATGTCTGTGACAAATCTCCAGTGGATGATGTTAATTAAGATCATGGTTTGTCTATAAAACGATTTGACACTATTCATAGAAGGTTCATGTTGGCGTAAACCTTCAAAAACCATTACATGTCATTAACAAAGAAAAGCAAAGCCAAAGGGGCTGCAGAAAAAGAATAGTTTGTTGAGATATGGGTTGGTACTCTTAAAGAATTATATATATTTGTATTGAAAATAAAAAATACTGGCGTTACACAATTACTTTTGATGGTTTATAGAAGGCAGTTTTGATTAATGGTGTTTTGTTGTATTCTTTTCAGACCAGTATCTTAAAAACTAGGAGTGATTTTGGTGTTGGTGATGAAGGTTTTTATCGACCTGATTTCCGTGGAGGAATGAATTATATTTGAAGATGATGTGTCTTGGCAAGAATTGGGATTTTTAGAGTAACTGTAGAGTGATACGAGACCATTTGATAATGCTAAACCTCTCGATGTTTAATGATATGGTGATAAAAGCAATACAAGATTCAAATGCCCATATTAAGAACGTAATCCTACAGCCTATGCTAGAAAAATCATACCCTTAATGTCACCAGATCTCTGCATCGTCAATCTTTAATTTAAAAAGTGGCTAGCCTGGTCTTCATCAAGTTATATTTGTATACCAATCTAAGTTTTTTGTAAGTAGCTTCTTATGAATATTATTCAGTTTATCTATTTCGCATGTGATCTTAACAATATTTGGGTTTATAGTAATAAAAAGAGTATTTGGCATTGCTTTGTTGTTTGGGTATAGTGAAACCGACTATGATTATTTAAGGCATTCGGTTAGAGTAGATGCAACAAATTTGATTATGTGACTATGTCAGGTCATTCTACATATAAATTAACACAAACCCAATCTTGTGCAGTTCATTTTGACCGTGTTTATTTTTTATTTTTATCTATCTAAAGCAATGTTAAGCACTTTGTAAAGGGAATTATATTTCATTTGTTAAATTGTAAGTTATAGGTTTGCGGTTTTTGGACTAACTGCTAACTTCAATTATTAAAGTAAATTGAATGAATACATAAATAGTATTATATGTATTTGTGTGGAATATAATTACTTGGTTCTTTGCTGCTTCAGGACAAAGATGAAAGTGAGAACAATGAACAGTCATGAAGAAAGGATTACCTGTGGTCTCATTCTCTATAGGTGACTCTGCAGAGTTATACGGGGATACTAGGGAAATCTATAAGCAAATAAAGTGATTTTAGAATCCTGATATGTCTTGATATTCAGTGGGAAGTCAAGACATGTATTTCATGGTGTCTCTTCTATTCATCCTATTGGCTCTCTCATTGTTGCAAGAAGCAACAGATATGTGCTCAGGTCGTTTGAATCTCACCTTCAGAAAAGTATTGATTCATTATGTTGGATCATGGATCGGGTCATGATCCATCCATTGACAGGTCTCTTTAATTTTTTCTTTCATATATTTATGGGAAAGCTAATCTATACGACATACTTTGACTTCATTTTTATGATTAGGTTTTTGAGGCATCACAATATTTTCATGACAAAATTTCACGAGATAACACAATGTTGCTGCATGACGTGTCTAGCATTATCAAAGTCTATGAAAATGGAAAGGTTGAGGTGAAAGAATACTTGGAGAAGGAAAAAACTCATTTTACTGAAGACACATTTATCAACTGAGTTGGGCACTTATGGGTAATGGTCTCGAGAAATGGTAAGAATTATGATGGTCAATAACACATAGTCAACATGATTATCTTATTCTTATGTAGCCGTTAGGTTCTTGAGTCACACTTCATGTGTTTTTCAAGTATAACTCATTATTTAAAGCTGGTCGTTGTGGCAAACTAGCAGGTTGGCTAAAGGGTCTAAATGGGATTAGAACTTATGTATTTTCTTTATTTTGAAACTTCCAAATAACTAAAATGATATATTATAGTTTACATTAGCATAGAGGTGCTTCATTACATGATGAGTGGTGTATAATCGAACGCTTAAACCACATGAGCATAGAGGTGCTTCATTATATAATGAGTAGGTTGAAATCTACCGTTTTTGTTGTTTGGAGCTCTCTAAACTTGGTTAGTTACTCATTCGTGCTTCAATCTAAAGGTCAGATTTCCAAACAACCAAAATGGTAGATTGTATGTAAACCTCATTAGCATAGAGGTGCTTCATTATATAATGAGTAGTGGAAAACGGTTAAACCATATGAGCATAGAGGTGTTTCATCCTATAATGAGTGGGTTAAAATCTATGATTTTCGTTGTTTAGAACTCTCAAAATCAAATTTGGGTAATTATTCTTTTAAAAAGAATTTTTTTAAAATTTATTTGAGCCTGCCACCTCCAATTACATGAATGGATAATGGTTGGTACTTACTAAAATAATTTGTTGTAATGTTTGGATCTTGGTTGTTTCTTTATTGTCTTTATAAATTTTGATTACATTAGTGTATTTTTGGTTAATTGCATTAGGTTGATTATACTACGGTTTTCAGTTTTCGTTTGTTGATTTTGGCAAAACAGGCAGGTCAAATATTTATGAAATGGTCAGGTCGAATAATGAAGCAAACTCCAGGTAGGTTTTTTTTTTTTATTATTTTTATTTTTTTTACTTTATTAGTTTCACAAGATCCCTCATATATCTATACGTTATAATTTAGTTCATAGGATTTGGGCATACATTTTTTAAAGTTTATCTTTTAAGTAATAAAGGAACCAAAGTTTAGATATGTTTTGTAATTATGAGAGAGGATTTGGCAGGTAAGCTTGATGCTCCAGTGGTGTTTGCTTATAGTGAATTGCTTCAGGAAACGGCATGTTAAATAATGATGAAAGAACCACAAAACATGTATATATCTTAGTCTTTTTAGTTTGAGATAAGTTTGTACAAATTTTTAAATTTTAAGCTTCTCTAAGTAATTAAATAACAAGAGTTTTTTTCGTGTAGAATTGTTTTGTGATTATGAGAGATGAATTGACAGGTGAGTTTGATCTGCAGTGGTGTTTGCTTATAGTGACTTGCTTCAAGGAACGACATGTTAAATGACGATAAGGGTATCTTTTTGCCCATCTCTTTTGGCATAACACATAAGTGTGATGATTTGAACTACACTACTAGAGGTGGCATAGCGGATGGGTGGGGTAGGTTGCTTGCAGGCCAGTTTGACCCAAAACACTTCTTAGGATATTCTGCTCAGGTATTTTTCAATGATAGCACTCATGTAAAATTGACGAGGTGTATCATGGTTCCAGTATTTCGATACGAAATATTAGTAGTTAAATTAAACTTTTGAAGCAATGTAGACTCATGCTTGCACGATGTGGCGGTGATGACGAGTGGTGGTGGGGGCGACAGTCGTCGTGTGGTAATTAACGTAAAAGTAACCGTTGTAAAAGGGGGTAGTGTATTTATTTAAAGGGATGATAGATCTATGTTGTAAATTATTACATTAAGGGTTATTAAGGTATAAGTGGAAATGTTAAATGGAGTGTATGAAGTTGAGTGGTGAAATAGGAAAACCTAGAGGTTTTTTTTGAGAATGGGGAGGTTTATTGAATAGTGTATATATAAGGAAAGTTTATATATATATATATATATATATGTCCCTTTTTGGTGTCCATGATGCATTTATCTGGTTGAATTGAGTTCTTAGGTTACTGGTTTTGGGCTTGCTAAGATTACTTTCGAGTTCTAAAGTAGAAACTCATGTGTCCTCTACCATAGTGATGGGAACTTTTGGATATGCCTATTTATTGGTCCAAATGGGTAAGATTTTTCACTATTACTGTAAGTTTAGCACAATGTTGTTATATTGACATGCTTCTCCCATTTCATTTTTAGCTTATATTATCTATTTGACCTGTAAGTTTCTAACTCTAATATCACCTTCTTATATCAACTTCAGTTAATGTGAAGGTCATGTGGGTTCCTTGACAACTTTGTCCTTGCAGGATGATTGTTCAGATGACTACCAAATGATTTAGAACTTGATACTCATAGTGTAGCTTCTGAATACAAAAGTTTGTAAGGAAGTCAAAAGTTTCTAATAGATCTTTACCAAATGTAATTGCAATGGGAGGCTTTCAGATGTTAACTGATTTGTGTAAGATATGCTTGATGAATTGAACTCCAAGTATGGATAGATATTCCATGAAATTGATTCAGCAGGTTACAACTTAGTTCACCGTTGTTCAAATATATATAGAAATCATCTTATTAAAGATAGATTTTGAGTTTTGTAGATTTGGAACAGATGAAAGAAAGTTTTTCTAAGTTGCTATTGGGAGAAGTCATGTCAGGTGGAGGGAAAAGTGTTTTACCTGCCTTGACTCTATCAAATGCCTGTTGCAAATCTTGCTGGTAATTTCACAAGGTGATGCATATACAAGTAAGACCCTAACGATCTCTACATAAAGTTTCCTCCTTTGGGTTAATGACACTTTTTGAGGTATGAATTAGCTGTAAATGTGCATAAATTACCGCTTACAGTAGGTGTCTCTCTAATCAAAGATTGCAAAGCACAAATTACAACGCTTGAAAGTGTCATGGACCTTCAGGTACATATATTCCATTATAAACTGTTTATTCACCGTTTATTTTGGAACATGAAATTACCCACTGGCCTTTGGCCAAGCAGTATTAGGTGTATTTAAGGTCCTCCTCAACTAAGTAGTCGAGGGTTCAAGTCCCAGCTGAAACAAAGTCGTATTATAGGTGATGGTGTTTGGTTGTCTTTCAAATAACTGAATAAGTAAATACATAAAGGAATAAAGACGTTAATGGTAGCATTAATGTGAAAATTTGTTTGAATTTGCAAAGATATTTTCAGTTCAGGTTTGTATTTTGGATATCAATCTTTGGTTTCCAGATACACTTCTCTCTTAATAGAATATATTTTTAGTTTTTTCTTATGTATTCCCTGCTTATTTTCTGTTTGGTCAATATTAGTTAATCTTAATTTCTTGGTCGTATGTTATTTATTTACAAGAAAGCTACAATTACTTATTTATGTGCCCTATTTACCATAATTTGTTTTAGACCCATCATAGTTGTTCTGTCAGTACATACAACTTCGTGACCATGGAAAACTTTCACAAGTTGAGCTTTTGGCCGTTGATATAGTCGCAACTATTCACCATCCAGTTTTGACGTCTTTACTTGTGCCTTACCTGGTTTTCCATTCTTTG